>NW_022589762.1:3147851-3215395 GCF_004348235.1 Phoca vitulina
TTCTTTCTTTCTTTCTTTCTTTCTTTCTTTCTTTCTTTCTTTCTCCTGTGGTGTCCTTGTCTGGTTTTAGTATCAGGGTGATGTTGCCCTCATAAAATGAGTTTGGAAGCATTCCTTCTCTTCAGTTTTTTGGGAGAGTTTTTTTTAAAAAGGCTAGGTATTAAATCTTCTTTGAATGTTTTGTAGAATTCACCAGGGAAGCCTTCTGATCCTGGACTTTTTTTGTTGGAAGGTTTTTGATTACTGATTGAATCTCCTCACTAATAATTGATCTATTCAGATTTTTTACATCTTTATGATTCAGTCTTGGAAGATTGTATGTTTCTAGAAATTTATCCACTTCTTCTAGGTTGTTCAGTTTATTGGCATACAATTGTTCGTAGTAGTCTCTTGCGATCCCTTATATTTCTTCGGTATCAGTTGTAATTTCTCCTCTTTTAATCTGTTTCTGGGGAGGCTTACTGAAGATGTAGGTGGCTGAAATATCTCTTAAGTAATCTTCCAGATTTTTAGGACAAACTTCTAGCTTTGTTGGGATTGGCTTTTTCTGTTGCTTGGGAAGAATGTGGCCTGAACTGCCTTTTTCCTGACAGATGGGGCAAACTTCATCAAAGCGGAAGACTGAGCAGTTTCTGGAATGTGAGAGGACTTCCTAGGCTTGGTTGCATTAAGTGGGATGACCAGACTGGCAGGTGCCTGCAATTAATCTTCCTATTCCTCAGTAAAATGCAGATGACCCAATGAGATACATAGATCTCTAAATACCCTTGGGCTAATCCAATCCTGGCCAACAAAATAGTCACTCATTATAGTGAAGGAATACCAAGAACCAATTTCACCCTCTGCTAGGAATAATTACTTCCTCTTTCTTCCAGCAGGCCTCTCACTTATCCCTCTCCTCACCAACTTTTCTTGCAAGACTAAAAGTTGCTCTTTGGAATCTTGGGAGTGGACCTTGACACCTCTGATTCACAGCCATTTAATCTTGTGGAATTTGACTAACATCTCTCTTATGGCCAGCTGTCATCCATTCATCTCTCCTTTGGCTTTGTGCCTTCTTTCAGCTTAGCTGCAAAGTGGGAAACGAGAGCAGAGCAGAAGGTAGAGCTTATATGCGTGGAGTTCTATGTACTAAGCACTATATTGGGTACTTCACATTATCTCATTAAACCTCACAGTAATAGTAGAAGATGATAGATAAATAGATAGACAGATGATAGATAGATAGATAGATAGATAGATAGATAGATAGATAGATAGACAGATGGATCTTGTAAGCCAGTGAGTACTATCTGAAGTTTAAAATAATACCAAATAGCAGACTCCTGGTGCAAAGTCCTAGAATATAGCATTATGAGGCTGGGTGCCCATTGAGCATGATAATGTGCCTAGGAGATCAGTATAGGATAATACATATCTAACACACAGATTCTGTTTTTCAGATGGATCCTCAAGGATCATTCTGACCCAGGCAAGACTTATTCTGCCTACGTGACTTTAATCAAGACTAGTTCTGGAAAAGACTCCATATTAATGACTATCAGCCACAGTTTAAGTGTCTATCATGAGCCCTAAAATATAGGTATGGGAAAAGATTTAAAAAAATGTGTCCCTCTTTCAGAGAATTTATATAGTCTAGTTAGGAACATAAGGTTAACATACAATACACTTTTATGACATTTATTGTTCTTTCTCCTGTTATAAAAGCAATACTAGTTCACAGTATAAAATATAAAAAAATTAAATAGAAGAAAATAAAAATCATCCCAAATCTCACTACCCAAATTAACCATAGTTAAAGTTCTAGATTATAAATCTTTACACACATACATCCCCTTCCCCAGCCCTCCACAAACAGGCATACTACCTCTACTCTCGCCTCACACTTAGTCATAGGAGGAGGTTCTTATGCAAGTGGGTCATAAATTCTGCCATTTCTTCTTTCCCTTCTAGAGATGTCTGCCTGGGAATGTGATTTGGCTTAACGTACAGAGAGAGTTTTTTTTTAAAGCTACTTTATGTTCTCAGTGTATCCATCAATCAACTGTCAGCTCTGTAGAGGCTCCTGTTTCCTGTGCAGGTAGGCCTCTTAGGCTTATATTACCATTTAAGGTGAGGGGGAAAGGAAGTGACTGACATAGTTCTGCACCAACAACATAAAGCTATTCCCATTTGGGCAGAGGTCAGTAAATACTATGTCGCATATGGGGAAATGGTTTTCTTCCATAAAGCAGCTACAAACTACATTTGAGAGTTAATATTAGTCAGGTATGCATGCATGCATGTATGTGAGGCAGAGAGAGAGAGAGAGATTCTGGATGACTAAGAAGAAATCCTCATTCTGTATTTCTCAATGGCGGTGAGATCTTTAAAAAATCTCACAGCCCACTTTGGACTCATCTGCTGAAGGGAAGGCCCCCTGTGGTGGTAATCTAGGCTAAAGGGCCTAAACTAGGAGCCCCATACAGTGTTGGCCTGTGCAGTGTTTAAAGTTTAAATTAGTAGTCAGTGTGAAACCACCAGGAGATAGCCATAAAATGTAGGATTTCCAGCTTTTTTTGAAAGAAAGAGAAGTAAATAAATAAAAAAAGATCTGGCAATCTTGGGCTCTTTTTTTTTTTTTTAATTAAGGAGATTAGCCCTTCTGGGTATCATACTTTTTCCCCAGATTATTGTCTTTTTAATTTTTTTTTTTAAGATTTTATTTATTTCTTCGACACAGAGGGAGAGAGTACAAGCAGGGGGAGCGGCAGAGGGAGAGGGAGAAGCAGGCTCCCCACTGAGCAGAGAGCCCGATGTGGGGCTCAATCCCAGGACCCTGGGATCATGACCTGAGCCGAAGGCAGATGCTTAACTGACTGAGCCACCCAGGTGCTCCTTGGGGGGTTTTTTAATTGTTGCATGTTTTTATTTCTGTGCAGAAATTTTAAGTGGTTATGTAGTCAAACTTACCAATCATTTCTTTTATGGCTTCTGAATTTCATATCTTGATGAGAAAGAATTTAATTTCCTGTATTAATTTGCTAGGGCTGTCATAACAAAGTACCACATAGACCATGTGGCTTAAACAACAGAAATTTATTTCCTCTCAGGTCTGGAGGCCAGAAATCTAATCTCGAGGGGTCAGCGCGGTTGTTTTTTTCTGAGGCCTCTCTCCTTGGCTTGTAGATGGCGGCCCCCTCCCTGTGTCTTCACATAGTCTTTCTTATCTCTGGGTCCTGACCTCCTTTCTTCTATGGACAGCACTCAGATTGGATTAGGGCCCACTACAATGACCTTATTTTAACTTCATTACCTTTATGAAGACCGTAGCCCCCAAAATAGGATCTGATTTTATTTTATTTTCTAGATAGTAACTTAATGTCCCAACTCTATTTATTAATCATATTTCCCCCCAAATTTTGAAATTCTTTCCTCTTACAGTCAATTTGCATGTATACTTGGGTCTATTTCTGGATACTATTTTATACCACCAATCTGTCTATTCCTGTGCCACTACCAAACTTTTAATTACAGTAATTTTATAATATATTTTAATTTCCTAGGGCAAATTTTACCCTGTTATTTTTCTCTTTCAGAATTTTCATCACTATTTTTGTATATTTGCTTTCAACATTTACTTTAGCATTGCTTTGCCTTATAAAAAAAAATTCTGATGGCATTTTTATTGTGATAGGGTCAAATATGTAGATGAATTTAGGAAACACCTTACATGTTCATATTATTGAGACTTTACATGTCTATATTATTTCTTAGCATTGTATACTTTTTTGTACTGCTTAAATTTTTAACCATGTACATGTCTTCTTTTTTATAACCAGAAAAAAGTTCATTTCCATTCTAAAAAAAATTAAAAAATAAAAGACTACAACAGGGGTAAACAATAATTAGCAGAGATAAATTTATCTAGACAAGCATTTGGGAGCTCCTTAAATCCTAAACCCCACAGTTATATCTTCCTTTCTGTTTATGGATGTCTTGCTTTCTCACGGTTGGCACAGAATAGATTCAGCAACACAATTGACATAGTCGGCTTGTTATACTAATGAGAAATGTGAGTTCTCCCTTCTGCTCTCATTTCTTCAAATTCAAAAGATATGCTACTCTCTCGAACGTTGTCTAGGCTGAGAGAGGCAGACTGTAAACTTGGCAGGCATCCCTAACATTCCCCAGCCAAGGCCGTCATTGTCTGACTAAACTGAAAAGGGTCAGGTTTCTAGTGACAAAGGGGCAGCTTTGGGTCCAGCTCCAGCCTCACCAGCAACCAGCTGCTTTTCTCTGGTGAGCTCAAGTGTCTTCCCCGCCCCTCCTGAACACACGCACGCCCAAGGAGAGACCTGTAGCGAGCAATCAAGCACCTTAAGTGGGTCATATGCCTTTTTAATGTAGTGAGAAAGCGATCAGGTGTTACGCTTCTTTTTAAGAGATCTTTTCTAGCGTTGTTTCTTGGTTTCCAGGTTAAGTGAAGGCTTCCTAGTTCTATTTTCTTTCTTGCCCCGTTTCCTTTCATTCATTCGTTCATTCATTCATTCACTCATTTCAGCACATAGGTGAGAGTAATCATTCTAAAATATAAGTCAGAACCGTGTCACAACTCTGCTCATAACCCTCCACTGATTTTGTACCTCACCCGGAGTAAAAACCGAAGTCCTTACAGTGGCCTACTTTGGGCTCTCCCCGATCTATTCACGGATTGCCAACATCTATGACCTCCTCACCACCTTTTCTCCCTATCATTCACTCTACTCCAGTCACACTGGCCTCCTTGCTGTTCCCTTAATGCTGGAACTCTCTTATCTCAGCTGGCTACCTGGGTCACTCCCTCACCTCCAGTGCTTTATGCAAATGTTACCATATGGGTGAGGCATTGTCTGGTCACCCTACCTAAAATTGTAAGCACTGTACTCCCAGCCCCCCTCCTGGCTTAATTTTCCTTCCTTGAGCTTACCACTATCTAACATAGTATAAACTCAGTTTCTTATTTACTATCTATCTCCCCTTACTAGAATATAAGCTCCATGAGGACAGGATTTTTTGCCTGTTAGTTCTATTGTATCCCCAGAGCCTAGAACAATGCCTGCTATAAAGGCATTCACAAACATTCGCAGAATGAGCGAACAACTTAGTAATCACGCTAGGTTGGGATCAGGGCATTCATCCATCTTCCAGCTGCCTTTCCCCAAAGCCACAGAGGTTTTGGAGTCTCTGGTTCTGTCTCATAGAGCAAGAGTTCAACTTTCATGGAGCCATTATATTAAGATGTGGGGATTCCCAGAGGGACCACTGACCTTAGAATTTTTTTCAGCGAAATTGCTTTATTTGCAGAGTAAATAATTAAGATCGCCTAAAAAAAAAAGAAAGATAATAAACAGAATCTAACTTTGCCTACATTCGAACCTTTCTTTGGTTAATGGGAAAGAATCTCTTCTAGCAAGGATGTATTTACTTATCATGCATTCATTGTCATTTGATACACAGCACTACTGAAATCAATTTGCTTCTTAGTTCCCTTAATGAGGATGTGGGGGACGGTGCTCAGAGACTCATTTATTCAACAAATATTTATTGAGTGTCAACTAGAGCAGAATCAGTCTACAGTGCTGGAGATAATTCTTTCCTTCATAAAATTTACAGTCTAATAGGGGAGATAGACATTAAATTGATTAATAAATATATAATCACAAACTGAAGAAAGCACACTGAAGGTAACAAGCAGAGTACTGTGATAAATGATAACTAGATGGACCTTCTTAGATACAGGTAGGGAAGGCTTGTCTGAGGAGATACTATTTGAGCGGCAATTTGAAGATAAGGAGCCAGCCAAGACGTACATGGAGACAGAGAGCTGGTGTGTTCTCAGAACTGAAAGGGAGCCAAGGTGGCTGAAGCAAAATGAACAAAAAGAAAAAGGACGCAAGGATGTTGAAAAGATATGGCTAGATCATGCTGAGCAGCTTAGATTTTTTTTTTTTTAAGATTTTATTTCTTTCTTTGTCAGAATGAGAGAGAGAGAGCGCGCACACAAGCAGGGTAAGTGGCAGGCAGAGCAAGAGGGAAAAGCAGACTCCCCACTGAGCAGGGAGCCCGACGGGCTCGATTCCAGGACCCTGAGATCATGACCTGAGCTGAAGGCAGACGCTTAACCAACTGAACCGCCCAGGCATCCTTGAAGAGCTTAGATTTTATTCCGAGTGCATTGTGAAGCCATTGAGGAGTTACTAAGCAGGTGATGACCTAACCCAACTTACTTTAAAAAGATCACTCTTGGGGTGCCTGGGTGGCTTAGTCGGTTAAGTATCTGCCTTCTGCTCAAGTCATGATCTCAGGGTCCTGGGATCAAGCCCCTTGTAGGCCTCCCTGCTCAGCAGGGACCCTGCTTCTCCCTCTCCCTCTGCTGCCCCCCCCCCGCTTGTACTCACTCTTTCTCTGTCAAATAAATAAATAAAATAAAATAAAAAAAATCACTCTGGCTCCTTGGAGTATGATAGCCACTAACCACATGTGGCTACTGAGCACTTGAATTATGGTGAGTCCAAATTGAGAGGACTATAAGTGCAGAATATACATTATTTTGTGTACTTGAAATTTTTCACTTAAAATCACGTTAAAGTGTAAAATATTTCACTAATATTTATATTGATTACATGTTGATATATTTGAATATGTTTGGCTAATTGTCAAAATTAATTTCACAAAATTAGTTTCTTTTTAGTTTAATGTGGCTACTAGAAAATTTGAAATTACATATGTGGTCACATTACATTTCTATGAGACAGTGTTGCTCTGGTTATTTATGAAAAACAGGTTGGAGGGAGAGCAACAGAGGAAGCGAGAAGATCAGGGCTGAGGCTATTGTTGGCATTTAGAACTGATGGACTAGTTGGGTTAGGGTGTTATCGTGGGAAATGGGGAGAAGCAAATACATCTGAGATATGGTGGGGGTTTCCATAGAATTTACTGATGGATCAAGGATGATTTCCACATTTCTGAATTGAGCAACAGGTTACATGATGGTGCTAAATACTGAGATGAGGAAAATGAGGGAAGGACTGGCTTTGGGGTGGTAAAGTCATGTCAAGCCCAGTTTTGGACATACTAAGTTTGAGCTACGTGTGAGCCATTCCAGTGGAGATGCCAAGCTGGCAGATAGTGATCTGGGACTAGAGCTCAAAGGAGAGGTTTGGACAGGACTAAAGAGAAAATTCTGAGTTCTCAGCATATACATGGTATGGAGGGTTATGAAGATAGTGTCAACAGAGAAGAGAAGAGGGCCCAAGGACTGAGCCCTGTGTGGGTTACTTAGCTCATGTGCCAGAGACTGTTGGGGGCTGAGTAGGAGACAAGGGGCCTGCAAAGGAGAACAAAAGAAACAGAGACCTATGATCAACATGAGGGCGAGATGGTGTCATTGAACCAAGAGAGGAGCTTGAAGAAAGAATAGTTCTCTGCTATGGCAAATGTTGCTGAGAGGTCAGAGAGACAAGCACTGAGCAGTACTCACAGGTTCAAGCCACAAGGAAGCCATATACTAGGAATAAGCACGACAAAAGCCATTCGTCCGTGGCAGGTGGGAAAGGAAGCAAGGTATTAAATGGAAGGTGAAGTAGCAGTGTGTGAAGACTTCACTCTAAAGAAATTAGGCTCTGAAGAGAGAAGAGACAAGGAAGTCACCCAGAGAGAGATGAGGAATCAAAGGGGAGACAGGAGTGTGGGAATGATAATAGATGGAGTGAGTTTAATGACGAAGGACAAGAAAGGTATAACCAGAGGAGCAAAGTCCTTGAGAGCTGAGAGGAGTTCAGAGCTGGGACAGGGGTGCAGGGAGAGAAAGATTTACCCTAGAGCTAATGAAGCTGAAGCCTCAGGGCTCCTTACTTGCATGGGCCTCTTTCAAGACCTACTTTGTATTTGTAATTTTGTATTTTATTTTCTTAAAAAGGGGCTTCAGAACCAACCCCCCCCACCAAACCTGGTTTTGCTCTGGCAAGGAAGGAGTGACTTTGGTTAGGAGGAGAGACGGCCCAGTGTTTCCCAAACTTGAGTGATGACAGTAAAGTAAAACAATGAAACAAAGTCTCAATACACCAAAAAATTTATCAGAGGAACCCCAGGAACTTGTGTTCCCAGCTTGAGAATCACTGCTCTGCTTGAGACATTCACATAGGAAAATAAGAATCTGAGCTCTGTGTCTGGCTTCATCTCTGCCATGTGTGGGGCTGGCTTCATGGGTATGTGACCTATACGGTCACATTGGGCCACATGCTTCGAAGGACCCTGTGCTTGGGTTAATGTTCTGCTGTCACCATCTTGAAATTCCTCATAGTATTTGAATAAGGAGTCCCACATTTTCCTTTTGTATTGGGCCCTGCAAATTATGTAACTGGTTCTGGCCAAAGGTTGATATTTGACTTTTTCTAAAAATTGAGATATAATTCACCTACCATAAGTACTTTACTTATTTGTGCCTTAGTTTCCTCATCTTCAAGTAACCATAATAATTCTCACCTCTTTAGGTAGGTGTTATGACAATGAATGCAAAGTTCTGTGAGTTCCTCCAATGAGGTGAATCTTTCCGTTAGGTGAACTGTCATACTTGTTTTGCATTCCACTACTTACCGTGCCTTGGTTTCTTGCAGCCGCAACTGAGACTTTCTATCTTTAACCCATACCGATAGGATTTTTTTTCTTCCATTTCACACCAACGACCTTTTCCAAATGAGATTTAAATACATTGATCACAGCATCCTCTTTCTGAAGCTCTCTCTGCTTGGTGGGGTTTGGATCTATCAATGATTGTTCTCTGTGGAAGGTATAAGCAGATACAAATGCAAGACTTGGTTAGGCAAAGACAGTGCTTTTATCCCCATCTTACGAGGGTGCTCAAGATAGCAGATCAGCAAAATTAGTGAGAAAAGGGAAAAAGAGAGGCCGGTCTGTTTCTGACATTTGCTGGGCCCGAGGCACAAATACAGACAAGGAAACACACTATAGATTGACTATTTAAAATTTACAATTTATGGTAACAAACTTAAAAATCATATATCCTTCTACCTTGACAAATACATTTTTATAATGTTGGCTTGGTTTAAATAGAAAATTTGGACTCCTTGGATTTCTTGCTGGAACACAACAGTGTGAGGTGAGCCAGCTTCCAGTCCTCCCCATGTTTTCTTCCTATTTCTGGCTCAGAAAGTTTTAGGGGCTGATGGAGCAGTAGCTACAGAGGGACTGGAGGTAGAGGATATAGAGAACTTCCCAATCTCACCCTTGAGCTGAGTTGAGCATGTGAGGAGATCCTAGTTTTTATTATCATTATAGGGATTCATTTCTCAGAATTGGACTGAAGGCAGACACTTAACAACTGAGCCATCCAGGCACCCCTCATTTCTCAGAATTGGAAAAGATGCAGGAATGCTGGGGTCAACTGAGGAAAGAGCTCAGGTTGTGTGTCCTAGCCAATGCCCTGCACACCATTGGGTTTAACCTCACCTACCACTTGAGGTCCTCTCCCACGAATGGCTGTCCAGCAGTACCAGGCCCCTTTCCATTGGGCTTGACAAGATCAAATCAAAGGTACAAGCAGAGATAAAAAGGCATGGCAAGAAGTTTTAAAGAATGGGTCCTAGACACTGTATTTTCTAATCATCCTACAGCATATGTCCCTCTACAAGCACAGGATTAGGTACTTGCAATCCGAACATGTGGTGCAGGTTGGTGCACCAAGAATTTCTAGAGGAAGTGGTGGGGAGAAGTAGTGGCAACTATCCTGATAGGTGGATATCTAGACTCCGAGAGTATCTCCAGAGTTTCCACCCAGATAAGAAAATAAGCTTCAGCCTGATGTTAGGCTCCTTTGTCACCACTAGGATGGTAAATTGAATTTATCCAATCCTGGTAGCTGCCTTGCATTCTAGTATTTATGTCAAAGAAATAATGAGAAGCAAAGGGAGCTGCCAGGGGACATGGTACTGCCGGGTAGAGAGAGTCTTTCTGAAAATAAAGTCAAAACATGGGGCGCCTGGGTAGCTCAGTCAGCTGAGTGTCTGCCTTTGACTCAGGTCGTGGTCTCGGGGTCTTGGGATGGAGTCCCACGTCGGGCTCTCTGCTCAGCAGGGAGTGTGCTTCTCCCTCTCACTCCCTCTGTGTTCTCTCTTTCTCTCTCAAATAAATAAATAAAATCTTAAAGAAAAGAAAGTCAAAACAGATAAAACAGAGCCAACACACTCAGGAAGACAATGAGCATGAGCAAACAATGTGATGACCATGGACCCAGCCTTGCCCAAAGCTTAGGAACTAACATTTACAGCTGATAAATTCCTCCTCCTTTTCCCTTTCCTTTCCTTTCCTCTTCTTTTCTTTTTTTCTTTTTCTTTTTTTTTTTTTGCATGAGTTACTTTAAGTTGGTTTTCTGTTATTCACAAATGGAAGAGTCCTGACTAATTGCCAGAGTAAGGCCCTATATTCATGAATGGAGAGTTGAGATGAGTTGATTAGTACAGGGAAAATATTTCCAAATTATTGCCAGTCCGTAAGTATGGTTTAAATTGGATACGTTACTTTGAATAAGAACTGATAAACATTCTCTGGGAATCTGTATAAGCACTTGACCAGAAGGATTGGGTAAGCCATTCTCTGTAACCCCACTCCTTACATACAACAACAGTTGCCTGAATTTTTCCAGAGCGGAAAGCAAAGAAAACAAAAAAGCCAGATATATCTATAAATATCCACCAACCAGCTGACAATAAGACTGTGTTTGCTACTGACTCCCATGATAAAGGCCATATTGTCTTAATTATGTGATCACACACAAATACTTGAGTTCCTACTAGGTGCAGAGCATTAGGATCAATATGGTGGCAGATACAGGGAAGTAGAAAACATTGGTCCTTCTTTCAAGGAGTTTATAAAGTTAATTGGGAGATAAAACCTAAATAGTGTACATATAAAGTTAAAAAAATATGAGTGTTTGGAAAAGAGTTTGGCAGTTTGGCAGTTCCTCAAAAAGTTAAACATGGAGTTACCATTTGATTCAGCAGTTCAATTTCTAGGTATTTACCCAAGGGGAAAGAAAACATATGTCCACACAAAAATTGTACACGAATGTTCACCGCAGTACTATTCATAATAACCAGAGGTGGAAACAACCCAAATGTCCATCAATAGAGGAATAGATAAACATAAGTGGTATATCCATAAACTGGAATATTATTCATTCATAAAAAGGAATAAAGTATTATGGCACAAAAAGAAATGTAGATATGGTCTTTTTTCCAGGTTCCTGGCACAGAACTCCTAATACCCTTGGATTTTCCTATGTGATGGGGTGATAGGAGAGTCTTTTGTTATTCATAACAAACCCCTTTCAACTAACCATACCTGAGTTCATACTAATGGGGTGACTCTTGGTGGGCCCCTAGATAGCTTCATGATGGGAGCTGGTTGCAAGCAAGAACAGCCATGATTAGAGTTGGAAGTTTCAGTCCCACTCCCAACATTCAGGGAAGAGAAAGAGACAGAAGCTTGAGTTCAATCACCAATCCCTAATGGTTTAATCAATTAGTAATAAAATGTCCATAAAAGAACCCTAAACAGCGGGGTTCAAAGGGCTTCCAAGTTAGTGAACACATCAAAGTGCTGGCATGGAAATTCTGTACCTCCTCTCGCCGTACTTTCCCCATGCATCTCTTCCATTTGGCTATTCCTGAGTTGTATCCTTTATAATAAACTGGTAATAATAAGTAAAGTGCTTTTGTGAGTTGGAGGTATTCTAGTGAATTATCAAACCTAAGATGTGGGTTCATGGAAACCCCTGAATTTGTAGTTGGCTGGGCAGAAATATGGATAGCCTGGGCACCCCATTAGCAGGTGGTGTCTGAAGTGGGGTTTAGTCCCACAGGACTGACCCCTTAACCTTGTAAGGTCTGATGTTAACTCCAGGGGTTAGAGTCAGAATTGAGCTGAATTGTAGGACACCCAGCTGGTAGCAAGGAACTGGTCCATGTCAAGAAAGAACCCCAGAAGCACTGACGCATGCTACAACATGGATGAACCTTGAAAACATTATAGTAAGTAAAAGAATCCAGACAGAAAAGGCTACATACTGGGGTGCCTGGGTGGCTCAGTCATTAAGTGTCTGCCTTCTGCTCAGGTCATGATCCCAGGGTCCTGGGATCCAGCCCCGCATCGGGCTCCCTGCTCAGCAGGAAGCCTGCTTCTCCCTCTCCCACTCCCCCTGCTTGTGTTCCCTCTCTCGCTGTGTCGCTCTCTGTCAGATAAATAAATAAAATCTTAAAAAAAAAAAAAAAAAAGGAAAAGGCCACATATTCTATGATTCCATTAATATTAAATGTCAAGAATAGACCAGTTATATAGTCAGAAAGTAGATTCATGGCTGGCAGGGACTTGAAGGAAAGGGAGAACTGGAAGTGGCTGTTAATCAATATGGGCTTCTGTTTGGAATGATAAAAAATGTTTGGGAATTAGATAGTGGTAATGATGGCATAACTTGGTGGATATACTGAAAACCACTGGATTGTATGCTTTAAAAATAAACAAATAAATAAACTTTTTGTTTAAAAGAGCAAGGGGAAGGACACAGTTATACGTGAGAACTTATCACACCAGTTCTCCCTGCATAGAGCAATGCATTGTGAAGGAAGCACTATAATGACACACAGGACAAATTATAGCCTCCAGTCAACTGACGGTGGCTTCAAAATAGCTGATTCCATAATGGCTATTTTCAGGCTATTGCCTTAGCTTAGCCTAATACAGAAACCAAGAGTTTCTATCTTAATCACATAGTCAAATCTTTGCTGACTCCCAACATCTACTTTCCTCTTAGTCTTTTTTAACTGGTTATAAGAAATCATTTGTTATTTTCACCTAAAAATAGATACAAGAGATATCAAAAGACTAAGGTTGACGTATTAGCCCATGTTCCTCCTGGAAAGCAAGGATTGAGACCAAGCCTCGAGTAAAAGTATTTGGGGGTCGGGGACAGTAATCCCATAGAGGTAGGGAGAGTAAAACAGGAAAGGAGAGAAAACCAATACAAAGGTGTAATCTCAAAATGGTTGTTATAAGAAACTGCATCTCTATCTCTTTAGGGCTTTTTGAGGAGCTCTGTGGAATGGCCTCAGAATTATCCACCTTAGATCAGGAGGGATTGGTTCTTGATCACATTGGTCAAGGTTTGCTTTGTGGGGCACAGATTCCCCTGCACTTCTAGGTTGTGTATGCATGAGTGCTGGGTGGATTTTGTAGGAATTCCCTCACCTCAGTCTGAATTCTGGGGCAGAACATAAGAATTATGCCAGAGAGATTGCTTCTCCATGGGACTTACACCATTGGTTTTCCTGGTTTTTAGGCCTTTAGATTTGGACTGGACCTATACCACCAACTTTCCTGGGCCCCCATCCTGCACAGTAGATCATGAGACTTCTCAGCCTCCATAATCATATACTCCGTTGATGACACTGTACTAGAGGACATCAAATGCATGTGACATTATGCCTCACATGGATCCTTAACTTGAAGTTAAGAGAATAACAATAAGCTGTCCAGCTACTGAGAGATCGTAGGAACCTCTTTCTTGGTCTCTTAGATTGCTCCCTCTCAGGGTAGCTGACTACCATATTGTGAGGATATTCAAGCAGCCCTATGGGGTAAAGAAGACCCTATGGGGAAGAGCTGATGTTTCCTGCAAACAACCAGCATCAATCTGTTAGCTATGGATAAGGTGCAGTCTAGGAAGCAGGCCCTCACTGAACACTGAAAATGCTAGCACCATGATCTTGAACTTTCCAGCCTCCAAAACTGTGAAAAATAAGTTTCTGTTGTTTATAAGCTAAAAAAAAAAAAAAAAAAAAAAAAAATCGGGGCTAAGTAAGAGGTGAACCAATTAATAATTTTAAAAATACTACAACACCTTAAATTTACACAATGTTAATGCCAAATATATTTCTGTAAAAGAATTGATGCAAAATTTAAAAAATGTTATAGACAATGAAGGCTAAGAGATCAATAAAAGAAAGAATCTTTTCAGGCTGCTGACATATGGATTATAACAGGTGAAACTTGGATTTGTAACATTAACATAGTTCTGTATCATAGTTATTGGGTTTTATTACCATATACTTAAATATATTTTACTTATATATTGCTTACAATTTAAGTAGTTCTCACTTTCCTTACAATGCAGGGAGTCTAAAATCATGTAAACATAAAAGAAAATAAGATGGGGGAAGGAAGTCTTTTAAACAAATGGTGCTGGAAAAACGAAATATACACAAGCAAAAGAATGAAGTTGGACCTTTATCTTATACCGTATATAAAAACTAAAAAAAAAAGGATCAAAGACCCACATATAAATGCTAAAACAAAAAGTGCTTAGAAAAGACTTTTGAGAAATTTCCATGACATTGCATTTAGCAATGCTTTCTTGCATTTGACACCAAAAACACAGACAGCAAAAGAAAAAGCAAATAAATTGTACTTCATCAAAATTAAAACATCTATGCATCAAAGAACACAATCAAGAGAGTGAAAAGACAGCCCACAGAATGGGAGAAAATATTTGCAAATCATTTTTTAAAAGGGTTTAGTATCCAGAATATACAAAGAACTCCTACAATTCAGCAACAACAAAAGACACTACCCGATACAAAAATGGGCAAAAGACTTGAATAGATAGTACTCCAAGACGGATAACTAGATGGCCAGTAAGCACATGAAAAAATGATCAATATCACTAGTCATTACAAAAATACAAACCATATTAAGATACCACTTCATACCCATTAGGAAAGCTACTATTTAAAAAAACCAAAACAGCTGAGAATAACAAAAGTTGGTAAGGATGTAGAGAAATTGGAACCATTGTACTTTGCTGATGTGAATGTAAAATAGTGCAGCCGCTATGAAAAACAGTTTGAAACAAAACAAAACAAAACACAGTTTGACGGTTCCTCAAAAGCTAAACATAGAATTACCGTATGATCCAGCAATTCCACTTCTGGGTATACACCCGAAGAATGGAAAGCAACAACTCAAATAGATATTTTGCATCCATGTTATAGCAGAATTATGCACAATAGCCAAAAGATAGAAAGAACCATGTGTTCAAAATATGAATGGACAAACAAAATATGATATACGTATGATGCAATATTATTCAGCCTTATAAAGAAAGGAAGTCGGTACAAAAAGAATGAACCTTAAAGACATACTATGTGAGGACAGATATTGTATGAATTCACTTTTATGACGTACCTACAGTAGGCAAATTCATGGAGACAGAAAATAGATAAGAGGTTACCAAGGTCTGAGGAGGGAGGTATGTGGAGTTATTGTTTAACAGGTACAGAGATTCTGTGTGGGGTCACAAAAACATTTTGGAAATAGATACCAGTAATAGTTACACAACACTGTGAATGTAATTAGTGTCACTGAATTGCACACTTTAAAATGATGAATTTTATATTACATGTACTTCACCATAATAAAAAAGAACAAGAAAGAAGGAAGGAAGGGAGGAGGGAAGGGAGGAAGGAGGGAAGGGAGGAAGGGAGGATGGGAGGATGGGAGGAAGGGAGGAAAGGAGGGAGGGAGGAAGGGAAGAAGGGAAGGAGGGAGGGAGGGAGGGAGGGAAGGAAGGAAGGAAGGGAGGAAGGGAGGAAAGAAGGGAAGGAAATAATACAAAAATTCTTCAAAGGAACTTCTTCAGTAACATCCAGGGCAAATCTGTACCATCTTAAATTAATAAGACCATTTTCAGGGGTCTCTGGGAAAGACAAGCAGGTGGATTTGAGCAGGACAGGTAATTCTCACCTGCGTGTCAAATAGGGCACCTACAGCTGCAGAGCCGGATAGCGACAATGCTTTGAGAAAAATAGTTTCAGGCTGGGCAGTTGGCTAGGGTTACTCAGAAATCGAACCCCTACAAGGTTTAGCTTTCCTTTCCACCTGTTTGTTTGGCTCCTCTTTCTTTGTCATGAGCCAAGGTCATGAGCCAAGGCCAAGACCAAGTCCAGATAACCACCTGGCACCCAAGGATTCAAGGGAGACTGATGCGCTATCACAGCGTCTCCTCAGCTCCTGCCACGGGCTGCCAGAATCCTCCGTCTGATGCCCTACCTGTCCTGCACTGCCATCTTTGCTTTTAAAATGTCAGTCTTTGAAACCTTCCAGGCATTTACCCCCAGAGTTGCTGAATGGGGCTCAAGAACTGTTTTTCTGGTTCTTCCTGCTTAGCACCTGCCATTACGATTGTCCTCTGAGATTCACAACAAAAGGTTCTTCCTAGCAGTTTCCTCAGGCTGTGGTATGCGACCAACTCCAGCTGGTTTGGAGCCATGAACCCCGGCCCTCTCTCCACTCTCTTCCTTATTCTGCCTTCAGATCTTCTTTGTGGGAAGAACAAAGTGCCTGTCCAACCGCCTGTCCCTGCCGCCACCACGTGTCAAAGCTTGTGGCAGGCACTCCTGTATTTGGCACCATTTCCCCTAAGAACTTCCTGCTTGTTCTTTTCCATGATTCTTCAAGGCTTTGTCTTTCTCTGCTTGACTATACTTTCAGGGATCATTTCTATGGTTCGTCCTTCTCTGCTTGTATCCTGTGGGGAAAGATTTACCTCTCCCCCTCAAAGGCTTACACTGGGCAGGATCTCAGATCTATGATCATTTTCAGAGAACTGTGTACACAGGAAAAGTTTGAGCAATGTTCTCTTCAATGCTGCCCTGCCAAAACTTAATTTTGACATCTTACCACATAAAAGTTTTCTTTAACTGACATAAAATTTACCATAAAAATTACCATCTTTGGGGCACCTGGGGGGCACAGTCAATTAAGCGTCCAACTATTCATTTCGGCTCAGGTCATGATCTCAGGGGTGTGCGATCAAGCCCCGTAGCTGCTCCTCACTCAGCACAGAGTCTGCTTAAGATTCTCTCTCCCTGGGCGCCTGGGCGGCTCAGTCGGTTAAGCATCTGCCTTCGGCGGCGCGAGTCATGATCCCAGAGTCCTGGGATTGAGTCCCACATCCGGCTCCCTGCTCAATGGGGAGTCTGCTTCTCCCTCTACCCTCCCCCCCCCCACTCGTGATATCTCTCTCTCTCACTCTCTGTCTCTCAAATAAATAAAATCTTAAAAAAAAGAATATTCTCCCTCTCCCTCTGCCCCTCCCCCTCCTCTCTTTAAAATAAATCTTTTTAAAAAAAATTACCATCTTAGCCATTTTTTAGGGTACAGTTCAGTAGTGTTGAGTACATTCACATTGTTGTGCAATCTCCAGAACTCATTTCATTTTGTAAAACTGAAACTCTACCCATTAAACAGCAACTCCCCTGTGTCCTCCCCACCCCCAGCCCCTGACAGCCACTGGTCTACTTTCAGTCTTTATGAATTTGACTACCCTAGGTACCTCATATAACTGGAGTCACACAATAGTTGTCTTTTTGTCATTGGCCTCTTTTGCCTAGCATAATGTTTTCAGGGTTCATCCTTTTTCTAGCATGTGTCAGAATTTCCTTCCTTTCTAAGGCTGAATAATATTCCATTGTATGCATTATTTCATTTTGTTTATTTATTCATCCATCAGTTTTGGCTCTTGTGAATAATACTGCTATGAACATGGGTGTGTAAATGCCTCTTTGAGACCCTGTTTTCACTTCTTTTGGATATATACCCAGAAGCTGGATTGCTGGATCATATGGTAATTCCATTTTTTAATTTTTTGAGGAATTGCCATATTGTTACATAAAAGTTTTAGAGGATAACAAAATCACTCAGAAATGATGAATGGAAACTGGGCTAAAGTGATGCAAGATGAGGAGCGCCTGGGTGGCTCACTCAATTAAGTGTCCGACTCTTGATTTCAGCTCAGGTCATGATCTCAGGGTTGTGGGCTCGAGCTCCACATCGGGCTCCACTCTAGGCATGGTGCCTGCCTGGGATTCTCTCTCTCCCTCTGCCCCTCCCCCCCGACTTGCATGCACATGTGCTCTCTCTTTCAAAAAAAAAAAAAAAATTCATGCAAGATGATAAGTCTGGAATCTTTAAAATTTATCATCAATATTTTCTTTGTTCTTAGATTTTCCAAAAGTCTGCCTCTTTCCTTTCATTTCAGTCTACAGAGTGATTATGCTCTTTTTTATGTGCCTGAAGCCTATGGTAACGATCTCAGTTTATTAGAGAGTGTCTTTGGGATCAACAACTGAGGAAGAAAGGGGAAGGAAGTAAAATTGAGTAGAAGGAGAAGCTGAGTTGCCATGCAGGCCTGATGACAGCCACATCCCAATCCACGGGGAAGTGTAGAACTAAGATGGCTCGTCAAGTAATTCGATGTTTGACCAAAACAGCAGTCTTTATACCCTTCTTGGTCATTGGATATGGGCTGCCTGAGAAGAACATGACCTTGAGCTAGGCTCAAGAGAGTTAGGCTCTCTGCAGTTGAGATAATCTCTGAAACATGTAGCTGTCGGTCACATTTCCAATAGCTGGGGCCATAAATCCATCTTTGAAGGGAGGTCTGGGCAGCGTACCACCACATCCATCACAGTGGTTTTTGTGAAAGCCTGCTGAGGGAAGTTTCAGAAGCACAGAAAATCATGGGCCACAGACACCAGTGAGAATGTGGCTGTGCAGTGCTAATAGAAGCTGTATCATTCACTGTAAGAGAGTCTGTGTGGTGGTGAAGAGCGTGGACTCTAGAGCCAGAAGAGCTGGTTTGAATCCTTGGTCCTATACTTCCCAGAGAGGTGAACTTGGTCAGGTTACTTGTCCTCCCTGTGCTTCAGTTTCCTCCTGGGACTAGGGGTCCTACTTAGAATCTATCTCATATACGTATTATAAGAATTAAATGAGTTAATGTGTATAAAGTGCTTAGGATAATGTCATGCCCAAAACAACTGTTATTATAACATATTATAGATATACAAAGTCTTATAAAAAGCTTTGAGTGACCACAAGGGTTTTAGAACCAACAGGAACAGTGGGAAAGGAAGTTGAGAGATTCAGAGGGCTGGTAAAAAGAATAACAAAAATGAGCAAGGAAGAACAAGAGGTTGAGAAATGAGATACATCAAGAAAATAAAAAAATGGGAAAAAGTTGTCCAATTGAATATTAAATCAAAGGGCAACAAAATAAACAGTTTGAGAACATGACCGGGGGGTTGGTTCTCTGAATACTCTGAATATTTAAAGGATCTTACTTTCAGCAAAATTGCTTCTGATTCCCACTCCCTCTTTCCAATCATCCCACCATACTTTACCTTCCTTCTAGTCACTTTTCAAGTCCCAACCCCCTCCTGACCAATTATGAGGAATAGTCATTGTAGGAATATTCCTAATGCAAACATAGTACACTCTATTAATAGAATGTGAATGTTGCCATGAAGCAGGTCAAGCAAAAGATGAGACAAGATCAACACACGAAAGATGAGTATAAGCACATCATTCCATCAAGTGGTGGCTAAAGGCAAAACAAATGTACTGTAAGAGAAAATGGAATTTGAACCCATGATCATAGGGGCACCTGGCTGGCTCAGTCAGCGGAGCATGCAACACATGATCTCAGGGTTGTGAGTTTGAGCCTCATGTTGGGTGTAGAGATTACTCAAAAATAAAATCTTAATGGGTGCCTGAGTGGCTCAGTCGGTTAAGTGTCTGCCTTCGGCTCAGGTCATGATCCCAGGGTCCTGGGATCGAGTCCCACGTTGGGCTCCCTGCTTGGCGGAGAGTCTGCTTCTCCCTCTCCCTCTGCCCCTCATCCTGCTTGTGCTCTCTATGTCTCTCTCTCTCCCTCTCTCTCTCTCTCTCTCAAATAAACAAAATTTAAAAAAATAAAAGAATAAAATAAAATCTTAAAATAAAAATAAACCCACGAGCATAATATTAAGGAAATAGACACTCCAATCCCTTTCACACTGGGCCATCAAGTAACCCAAAGGAGAAGCTGTACCTAGTAGGAGCATAATAGAACTGCCAATAGCACACAGAATCTCTCTTGATTCTGTGACAAACTGAAGACTGATGAAGTATATAAAAACCACACATTTTTCAAGCTAGAACATATAAAAAAAGAGTATCTTGTATACTTAACTGAAAATGATCTTTAATTGTTCTGACTCAGTGACAGTCCTGTCACTGTCTCATCCATGTGGCTGGAACTCTCCTCCCCAAACATTTTGGTCCTACTATGCTTATGCAGAGGACTGTGGGATTACATAAAGCTAACCCCACCCAAACCTCTGAGAAGAGTTCTCTTTGTTAAGTATGGTCTGAGTTTTAGGCCAATTATTTGCATTTTTCGTGTGTGTATGATTCTGTGTTGTATTGGATACTAGATTTCTCTCCTGACTTCCCAGCATAACGGCACATCTTTGAAAAAGTGGCTAAGCTCCTGAGAAAACTCAGAATCAAAAGACAGGAGCAGGAGCGGATCCCCAAGTTCAGAGCTCCACCTTCAGCTGCTCTGCCAACAATGGAAGTATTATTCTCCTCCCTCCATCAGCAGGATCCATTGTTCTCTGGTTACAACAGGAGTGAGCTAAATAGCAGCTGTGAGCCCCTGCCCTTCCTCCTCCAGGCCTGGGTACTGAATGTGAGAAGCCTGGCATTAGTGCAAAGTGTTCTGACAGTTCTCGAAAGACAGAGCTGATGAAGATGTGGGCATAAGATCCACTCTTTAAACACCATATATTATCTGCAAGGAGACAGTAGGAGAAGGCTGAGATGTTACAAAACTATCATCACTAATATTTTCCTATATGCTGCATATGAAATAACTAGAGAAACAACATAGTTTTGCCTGTAATTCATTTACATATATTTGCATTTGCCAAGCCTTACATAGTCTTCAAGCTAATTTTCAAGCTTTTCTCCTTCTTTTCTTGTCTTGATTTTTATGGTTCCTTCCTGCACCTTACCACCTCAGATTCCTTACACACTCAATATTCAGTTTTCATGGTAGTTATGTTCTATGAAGTCACTGTGAATGCTGAATTAGTGAATACTGAACCATCGCTCCTAGGGGAAATACAGGGTTCGGTTCCTACAAGTCTCTAGTCACAACATTTGCACTAACTGATCATTCATGTGTGTTTCTGTTTAAAGACATCTTATCTAATATATATTATTGATTCATTAACATTGAGCTTACAGCCAACAGCCACTATAACTCTTGCCTGAATAAAGCTTATCTAACACATTTTTTCTCTGTAAGGCAAGTCATATTCTTCTTGCACTTAAAAACACTAGACAGGGCGCCTGGGTGGCTCAGTTGGTTGGGCGACTGCCTTCGGCTCAGGTCATGATCCTGGAGTCCCAGGATCGAGTCCCGCATCAGGCTCCCTGCTCAGCGGGGAGTCTGCTTCTCCCCCCTCTCATGTGCTCTCTCTCTCTCTCTCTCATTCTCTCTCTCAAATAAATAAATAAAATCTTTAAAAAATAATAATAATAATAAAATAAAATAAATAAAAACACTAGACAGCACTTCAGCACTATACTTGGAGGTCTTTTAAAACGACAAAATCACCAACAAAGAGTACAGAACTGTGAAAAACATGGCACTACATGGACCTTGAATAGGACATTTATTTACAGAATGAGAGCTGAAACAAGAAGGTGGAACTTCACATCGTTTGACCTCAGCTGGGAACACGCATGTGCTTCAGGCAGCTCACATTTTTCACAGCTCTACATATGTGTACATATGAACTCAAAAGCATTGCTAGAGGGGCACCCAGCTGGCTCAGTCAGTAGAGCATGCGACTCTTGATTGCAAGGTCATGAGTTCAAGCCCCATGTTGGGTGTGGAGCCTATTTAAAAAAAAAAGGCATTGCTAGATTGATTTTGGGCTTACAGATCAATTTTAGCAGATAAACAAATTCACAAAGACACAATCCTGTAACTGTAAACATTAGTGAATGAGAATGTTTTGTTGGTGAAATCTTGCCATGGAATCAGATATCAAGAAAACATGGTTCTATAAGCTTTCCGAATATGGAGAATTCTATTCTAAGTCCACTTTGGGATGTGTCAACCTTCCTATAGAAGAATGACACTGGCACATTCCCTAACTCCTGTCATGAAAACATATACTGGGAGATGTTTTTCCACTATTGGACATGTATTAGCTCTAAGTCAATGATTCTCAAGTACTGCCCCGGATGGACTGGCAGCAGCAGCATCTCCTGGGAATTGGTTAGAAATGAAAATTCTTGGGCCCCACTCCAGATGTGCAAAATTGGAATCTCTGGGGGAGAGGTCTAGCAATCAGGGTTTTAAAAGTCCCTCCAGGAGACTCAGCTGCACCCTCAAGTTTGAGAGCGCTGCTCTAAGTCTTGCAGTTTATATGGTCTGCCCACTGCCCCCCACGAGCTAATGGCCCATTGTCCTTTGGTGTAGAAAGAGCCAGGGCTTGATAGTCAGAAGAACTGGGGTCAAATACCACTTCTGCCTTTTATTGTGGGAAACCTGAAGTTACTTAAATACTCTGCCCCTCTAGTTTCCTCATCTGTAAAAATGTGGAGATTAAAAGAAACAGTAGTAGATGAAAAAGTGCTTAGCACACAAAAGGCCCTCAGTAGACAACAGCATTCTTTTATTTCACTCCCTTTATTATTCATTCCTGAATAAGACAAGAATGGTGAAGAAAAAAAAATCCCAGAGAGACAGTTTTCTTTCTTTAGAATAGAATAGAGCTTGGGGTTTTATCTCAGAGAAAACAATGATCATTTTCACCATGCTCTGTCCTCCATCTCTCCGCCCTCCCTCCCCGCTAAAAGCTGGTACTCTGGTCTCAGTGTAGCCACAGGGGGGAAAACTCACTAAAGTCCTTCAAAGAGAACCCAGACTATTTCACTGAGTTCCTGTACCTTGATATACATTTAAAAAGTAAGTCATCTGGACTCATTCCTATTTCACTTCTATCTTCTACTTCCACCTGGAGACTTTTTGTTCTACTCTCCCGTTAGCCTAAGACATGAAGGTTTCCACTCAGTTGGCTTGGTAGGATCCCTTGAAGACTTTCTTTGAAAAGCAGATGAGTATGGGCTACTGCCAACTAGCCCCCCGACTCTCCCCAGATACAGCTGAGGGACCACTCGTGGTTCAACCTGCCAACCCTTCATCTTGAATCATGCAGTCATTAAAATCAAAACAGAGCCCAGCAAATTGTTGTGTTCAGAGATTGTAATTCTGCATATTGGAAGAATCTTTTCTTTGAAATTGCCTGTTTCGCTTCCTCCCTAGAATTGTAGTTCATCTTCTTTGGCTGCTGGCAGTGACATTATCTTCCTGTCGTTAAGGTCTACTGGAGTCATCTTGTAGACCTGCAGTTGTTGCCAATGCATAAAAGAGTTGTCCCAATCTTGATTCCCTTCCCCTGAGCAATTGGTAATGTTCAATGTGTTCATCAACATTTACGATGAGGAAGAGAGGGCACCAATCCTGGAATTTTAATGGGAAAAACCAAGGAGAATTTAATGGGAAAAACCAGTTGCTCTGTTCTGTGTCAGGGAAATTCCTTAATATGGGTTTCAAAACACCTCATCAGCCTTCCTCCACTCCAACCCACCTTAACTTTTTTAATACTCAACTCAGACTCTGTTTCAGCTAGACAAACCTGAATGCCATTTCCTTCCCTGTGAAATTTTCTTCTTTGAAAAACAGAGCTGGGAGAAACTGAGACCCAGAAAAGAGAAATGATTTATCCAGATCATATTTGGTCCAGGCCTTTTTATCCAGCATTATACTTCCCATTCCTACTCCTAAGCCATTATCTTAGTCATTCCTTGTTACCCCAAACCTTGCTTTTTCCTTTCTACCAAAACCTGTGTTCGAACTTTTCAACTCTTTCTGAAAATTTATCTTGTCTAAGAACCTAAATCTTTCTGGTCTTCATCTGGCTCTAGTCACACCATTTACTCCAAGAATTTTTTTCTCCTCCAGGTATAGGATTATAGACTGTAGGGCCATAGAAATTTCTGACTTAAGAGGGCCCTCCCAGTTTTTATAGATAAGGACCCAAACTAGCTCAGTCATTAGTCTGAGATTACTAAGCTAGTTAAAGAACAAAGCCAAGTCTTTGAGTCCTTAGTTCAAAAGTCTTCTTTACTACATAATAATATCTATTTGTGCTTCTTTTCTCTATCCATATTCTTATGTCTTTTCATGAGGTTCATACTTCTGATTTCTTTTGTCACTATTACTATCACCATAATCATAATCATCATCACTCAACAGGCCCCCAGAACTCCTTGCACAGTGCCAGTGGGTACTCTATACGAATTACTGATTGTCCAGCTCCTTAACTCTTTTTCCTTATATCCCAGATGATCACAGCTTTATCACCCTGTGAGTGTCCATCACCCACAAGCCTCAAGGATACCAGAGTTGGTACAATGAAAGAAACATTGCTACTGATGCAGGAAATCCACTTGTTTCTTGGAAACACCAAGTATCAAAATAGAACTAGCTGAACTAAAAGAGCAGCAAGGATGGGGACCACAGGAAATATAATTTCATGGACGTTGACCCAAGTCTTGTTTATTAGAATTCACAGGACCCAATGCCAACTAGTGCAGAGATGCTGGATTTCAGAAGAGCCCCTTATACCTTGGCAGCAATGAATACACTGGACACAGTGGACGACAATGAGTTCCTGACTCAAGCTGAGCCAACCCGATTCTCTTATGGCAATTTTTTTAAAAGATTTTATTTATTTATTTGAGAGAGAGAAAGAAAGTGAAAGAGATCACAGAGGGAGAAGGAGAAGCAGGCTCCCCACTGAGCAGAGAGTCTGATGCAGGGCTCAATTCCAGGACCCTGAGATCATGATCTGAGCCAAAGGCAGACACTTAACTGACTGAGCCACCCAGGTGCCCTTCTTGTGGCAATTTATAATTAAGACCTTGAATTACTGGTACTTATCCTTTAGGAACCAGAATTGTGAAGGATATAAGGCTAGAGCCCAGATGGTCATGGCTGATGATGCTCTGAAAGAGAGAGGATGAAGCAGAATCTCAGGGAAGCAGAGATGAGACCCTCAAAGAAACAGATAGCAATCTTGGGTCCTGATCATCACTCCTGCTTCCATTTCTTTGTGATCTCTAAGAAACCCAGTCAATCCACCAAACCCCTTCTGCTTATACTTCTTTCTCTTTTTCCCCTTGGCTCGAACCAGTTGAGTGGGTTTCTTTTGCAACCAAAAAGTGTTAACTAAAGGCTTCTTCATAGAGACAACTGCACATAGTTGGGAGACCTGCCAGGCACCTGCACATAGTTGGGAGGTCAGGGAGAGGGTTGCCAAGGATTCGAAGGCATTGTTTCCTTCTCTGTAGGAGGTAGTAGTTGTCAGTGTGTGATTTTCTGTGATTCAGATCGCACAATCATAGATATTTTCCTTGAACCCACCCCCACCCCCACCAGGTAAACACGTCGCCATCCTTCAGCATTCACGGAACATCATTCCCTTGCTTGCACTTCCTTCTGAAGAACCTCCAGGACACTTTTGTTTAGGTGGAGACAGAAACAAGCTCAAAGCCCTGTTACAGTGAATCCAACTGATTTTTGGCTTTTTGCCTCTAATGTCTCTATTGGGAGGTAGAAGGGGATATTGCAGAGATTCTCCAACTTCAGTCAGTAGAACACTACCCTTATGATTCTGACATTTCCACATACCACCTATCATTTGCTTAATATTTTAAAAAATATACTTTTTAAACTTTTTTGCTTATCCTCACCTATAATATTCATTAAAGACACCATGGGTTTGCTATGCATATTGTATTTTTCTAATATACATTAAAATGCAAAACTATTGCAATAAAAAATATCTTTTAGTACCCAAGATCATCTCATGTGTGCCACTTAAGGAGACATGAGTGGAGAATGGGCTCTGGAGTCAGACAGGCTTGTGTCAGGTCTTAGCTGGGCCGCTTAATGCGTGTATGACCTTGGACAAGTCACTTAATCTTTCTAAACTTAAATTTTGTCATAATGAATATGTCGTCATCAGGATTTTGGTATGGATTAAATGGGATAAGTTTAAGTATAGTTGGTTTCAACTGCATAGCACAATACCTAGCACGTGGTTAAGTACTCAACAGGTGTTAATCTTCTTGCTGTTGCCGTACCCTCTATTTCTTGACTTTATCTACCCCCCTTTATTTCCCCCTTCTTCTCTTCTCCACATATGTTTGAAACAGGCACCAGCATGAAATGGATTTGCCTGCTGAAGTGTATGGAATTTCTATAAATCCTTTCAGAGACCAGGATGGAAAGCTAAGTGTGAAGCATCTACTAGGTCCAGATTTGCTGTATCTAATGATCTGACTCATTATCCTATTGTGCTGATGTGGCTGAGATAATGGCATTGTTTCTATAGAACCTAGTTTCCAGGGTGTTCAAAGCCCTCATGGACATTATCTAACTTTTCCCTGTTAAATGTGGACAAGTGTTATCTTCCTCAATTTTCAGGTGGTGGACTCAAGACCCCAACAGGCCTGGCCCGGTTACTCAGCAACACTGACAGACCACACAGCAGAGGCCAAGATATTGCTTTAATGCAGCATTCCCCATCCGACATGGAAGGGGTAAGCACAGAAAGTGTTCCGTTCTCAAATAAGATTTGTACAATGAATCCAGTGTTGAACAAATCAAACCACTTTCTTTTCTGCAAGACTTGTCGACCTTTAATGCCCTAAAATGCATTATGATTCTCCACCAGAGATGCAGAGAATACTTACTTTTTCAGATCGACCACTCCGTATACGTGCTTAGCAATTCTTAAGATCGTTTTCTTCAGAGGACTAGTTTGGAAACAGGGCCTTCGTTGATCCTATTGGCATAAATTCTACTCCACTAATTCCTTTCCGTTATAAAATCAAGCTGCTCTTGGAATGCTGAAAAATAACCGTTTCTGAAATTATTCTGCCCCCACATCACCCTTGTCCCACCCTGGAGACTGAGATTTCATTCCTGTATCACAGGCCATTACATGCCTGAGGAACCAATTTCCTCCACAGCCTGTCTTCGATCACGTGCTTGCTCATGTGTCATATTTTAACTCTTTATTTGGTTCCTTGGTTCTTTCTGAAATGTGTATCATTTTTTAAATTTTGAGACCTTAAAATAATATAAGAAAATAATTATTTCTAATTTTTTAAAATAAGATCCGGAGAGAAAGTAAGAGTTAGAATTATACAGGAATGAAGCCAAATCCTACTGCAGCCAAGTCACACAGCAAGAGCATCGCAGTCCTAGAAATAGAAGTGAGGTACCCCGTCTCCTGACGCTAGGCTGTTTTTCACTGATGTGATTCCTCTGCTTACATTGACGGGTTAGGTGTCTTGCTGAGCCCTTCGAATTATCTTGATTCTGTGTTTCCCATTTGGATGTTTAGTATAAACTACTGTGTGGGAAGGAGAGGAAGAGATAGTAGTAGAAACATCTGCTTTAAAAATATGAAGTAGACCCCAAAATATCTATCTGCAGAGAGAACCCCCTTATTATACCCAAGTGGGAGATCAGAACTAATCCCAGGTGATAGACTCATCTTGGTTATACTGGGCTTTTACTTAGCATAGTAGTTGTGTAAGGATTGATGAGGAGACTTCTCCTGCAGTTGGGGTTCCCTTGCTGTGGGAGAAATAAAGCACAGTCAACAGAAAGAGCCCGAAAAGGAGGAAATCTGACAAAGAGAAGATTCGTGCTTTAATCACTTTTGTTTTCTGAAGAGGTTTGAGATAGCTTACACAAAGGATATGCATACAATAAAGTTAGTATCAGGATTGTTTAAAGTAAAAGGAAGGTTTACTTTAAAAAACCAGGAAGGCGGGGGCGCCTGGGTGGCTCAGTCGTTAAGCGTCTGCCTTCGGCTCAGGTCATGATCCCAGAGTCCTGGGATCGAGCCCCACATCGGGCTCCCTGCTTGGTGGGAAGCCTGCTTCTCCCTCTCCCACTCCCCCTGCTTGTGTTCCCTCTCTCGCTGTATCTCTCTCTGTCAAATAAATAAATAAAATCTTAAAAAAAAAAAAAAAAAACCAGGAAGGCGACCATGCATACTGAGGACACATTTGTCTCTGAGCTTCCTGGCAACCATAACAAAAAGGGAAACAAGTTAAAAAGAAAGGTGGATGCCTACCAATTATCCACAATAGAAAAAGATTTTCCTGGAACCAAACTTTAAAAAATTCTTTTTCTCATATAGGACCTTATTTTAGGGGCTATTACACAATCTAATGGGTGATGTCTTGGATGGTAGCTTTATAACAAATGCAGAAAATCTTCATAGGACTATTTCCTGTAATAAGCTTAGATTGGAGTCAAGATTATTATAGCAAGACCTAATGGCTATGGCATTAGATTGGTCTTTTTTTTAAATTTCAAGTTTTTTATTTAAATTCCAGTTAACATAGAGTGTAATCTTAGTTTCAGGTATAGGATTTAGTGATTCAACACTTACAACACCCAGTGCTCATCAAAGTGCACTCCTTAATCCTCATCACCCATTTAACCCATGTCCCCCACCCCAACCCCCCAGTAACCATGAGTGTGTTCTCTATAGCTAAGTACTTCTTTCCCTCTGCACCCCCATGTTCATCTGTTTTGTTTCTTAAATTACACAAATGAGTGAAATCATATGGTATTTGTCTTTCTCTGACTGACTAATTTTGTTTAGCATAATACTCTCTAGCTCCATCCATGTCATTTCCAAATGGCAAGATTTCATTCTTTTTGATGGCTGAGTAATACTCCATTGTGTATATATGTATTTTCTTTATCTACTCATCAATCCATGGACATTGGGGCTCTTTCCATAATTTGGCTATTGTTGATAACACTGTGAGAAGCAAGATACTTATTAGTTCTAGGCCTCAGTTTCCCCTTCTATAAAAGGGAGGAACAGCCTTATACATCAGAGGAGAGGTTAGGGAAGCATTATCAAATTCATCTGGAGTTTTTTCTTTTCTTTTTTTTGAAGATTTTATTCATGGGGCACCCAGGTGGCTTAGTTGGTTAAGCATCTGCTTTCAGCTCATTGTCTCAGAGTCCTGGGATGGAGCCCCCCGGCGGGCTCCCTGGTTGGCAGGGAGTCTGCTCCTCCCTCTCCCTCTGCCACACCCCTGTTTGTGCTCTCTCACTCTTTCGTGCTCTCTCTCTCAAATAGATAAATATAATATTTTAAATATTTTATTCATCCATTTGAGAGAGAGAGTGAGCACACAAGCTGCACACGCTCATACTCAAAGTGAAGAGTTGTTAACATTCAGCTATATGTTCTTTAGACCTTCAAAGTAAAAAGAAGAAATAAAACATTACAGGTAAAGATGAAGTCCCTGTACCAGTTAGGATGGGCTAAGCTACATTGCAGTAACATACAATCCCATACTTTTAGTGACTGAAAACAATGAAGCTTTATTTCTCAATTGTGCCTCATGTTCACTGTGGGTCATTCGGGAACTCTGCTATGCATTGTCCTCACTCCAGGACCCCGGCTGAGGAAGTAGCCTGAAACAGTGAAATCTGAAACATCGCTGGTCATTTTAGCAAAAGGAAAAAGAACAAAGCAAATTCTACATTTGGTTCTTAAATCTTCTGTAGTTCAGATGAAGGCTCTCATTTGAGAAAGGATGCTTGGAGTATAACCTAGATGTAGATTGCAAGGTTTTAAAATATAGACATTTTCAACTTTTCTAGATATTGCCGAATTATTCTCCAAAACATATCTTGAAATTTCCATCAGATGTGTATGAGAGTTCTCTTTTCCTTACATCTTCACAGCACTTGCTATTGTCAAACATTTTACTTTTGGCCAATCCCATGGGTGTGAAATAGTATCTTATTTTTGTTTTAAGTCGCATGTCCCTGATTATCAGTGAAATGGACTGTTTTTTTTTTTTCATAGGTAGCAACTGACTTTTTTTTAAAGATTTTATTTATTTATTTGAGAGAGAGAGAGAACAAGAACAGAGGGAAAGTGACAGCAAGAAGCAGAATCCCGGGCGCCTGGGTGGCTCAGTTGGTTAAGCAACTGCCTTCGGCTCAGGTCATGATCCTGGAGTCCCGGGATCGAGTCCCGCATCGGGCTCCCTGCTCGGCAGGGAGTCTGCTTCTCCCTCTGACCCTCCTCCCTCTCATGCTCTCTGTCTCTCATTCTCTCTCTCTCAAATAAATAAATAAAATCTTTAAAAAAAAAAAAAAAAAAAAAAAGAAGCAGAATCCCCACTGAGCAGAAAGCCCGGCATGGGACTTGATCCCAGGACCCCTGGGATCATGACCTGAGCCAAAGGCAGATGCTTAACCGACAGAGCCACTGAGGTGCCCCAGCTACTGCCTTTCTTTTCCTGTGTATCATCTATTGAAATTCTTTGTCTATTTACTTTCTGGGTTGTTTGTGTTTTTCCTGTTCATTTATAGTAGTTCTTTATATGTTTTGAATCTAATGATGTGGTGCGCCTGGGTGGCTCAGTCATTAAGCATCTGCCTTCTGCTCAGGTCATGATCCCAGGGTCCTGGGATCGGGCCCTGCATCGGGCTCCCTTTTCAATGGGAAGCCTGCTTCTCCCTCTCCCACTCCCCCTGCTTGTGTTCCCTCTCTCGCTGTGTCTCTCTCTGTCAAATAAATAAATAAAATCTTTTAAAAAAATGAATCTAATGATCTATCTGTTACATATGTAGCCATATGTAATCCAGATAATCCTGGTATATCTTCCACCTACATATCCCTCCCCACCACCACCACCACTAATGTCTATCTCTAACATTTTATGTATCCATGTCATGACTCCATACAAATACAAATATACATCCAAGCCTAGGAAATTTTAAACCAAGCTAGGAAGAGTTCTACTAAATATATAGATGCATTTTATATAGTCTTCTACCCCTAAGTAACCTCTTCCTTGAACAAAGGACATATTCTGAATTAGCCTAAATTGCAAAGAACTTTTGAATGGTAAGATCTGGACAACGCTACGTTTGGGTAAACACAGTTACTGTTACCCAAAGATCAGCCAGTCCAAATGGTCTCCTCAGAGAGGCCTTCTTTGACCTAGTGGGCAACAGAACTGTTTAAAATAAGCTGACCAGGGACGCCTGGGTGGCTCAGTCGTTAAGCGTCTGCCTTCGGCTCCGGTCATGATCCCAGGGTCCTGGGATCGAGCCCCACATCGGGCTCCCTGCTCCGCGGGAGGCCTGCTTCTCCCTCTCCCACTCCCCCTGCTTGTGTTCCCTCTCTCGCTGTGTCTCTATCTGTCAAATAAATAAATAAAATCTTTAAAAAAAAAAAACTTAAAAAATAAAATAAAATAAATAAAATAAGTTGACCAGTCCTTTAAATGAAACTGGCCTTGTGGTTACTGTCTGACAGACCAAGGCAGAGCGGTCAACGGTGCCCTGTGCTCACGAATTGGCAGTGGTGTCTTGAAAAGCGAACATTAGTTTAAAAGACATTCTTTTTTTTTTTTTAAGATTTTATTTATTTATCTGACAAAGAGAGAGACAGCGAGAGAGCAAGAGCACAAGCAGAGGGAGGGGCAGAGGGAGAGGGAGAGGGAGAAGCAGGCTTCCCGCTGAGCAGGGAGCCCGATGCGGGGCTCTATCCCAGGACCCTGGGATCATGACCTGAGCCGAAGGCAGACGCTTAACGACTGAGCATCCCAGGCGTCCTTAAAAGACATTCTAACTGCAAAAATAGTGTAGTAATTACAGGAGTAAATGGAGAGTCAAATTTTTCCTAAAACATCATCATTTTTAAATTGCCTATGTGCAGGAGTGTGTTAAGATTGTGAAGTTATGGGGCGCCTGGGTGGCTCAGACGGTTAAGCATCTGCCTTCAGCTCAGGTCATGATCCCAGGGTCCTGGGATCGAGTCCCACATCCGGCTCCCTGCTCGGCGGAGAGCCTGCTTCTCCCTCTCCCTCTGCAACTCCCCCTGCTCATGCTCTCTCTCTCTATCTCTCTGTCTCAAATGAATAAATAAAAAAAATCTTTAAAAAAAAAAAAGATCGTGAAGTTATTTATGGTATTTTCCCCCTTCTTTCTAGTGCCTAAATATTCTATAATAGAATTATACTATATTAATAATTACAAAATCATAATGAGAACCAAAACCAAAATGTAACCGCTGTGATTATGAGGATTCTCAGTTTCTCAAGTAGGCGTTCACCTCGAGTGGGGGGAGACATCAAAGGCAGAAAAGTTTAAGGGTCTTTCCTATCTGCAAGCTCTTCAGAGTAAATTTGAAAGTGCTAGCAAACTGCAGACTTATCTAGGATCAGGGGAGGAAGTGGCCAAATGCTTTGACTGAGGAATGTAGAGAGAAATAACTGGTGATGGAGTGGGGAACAGAATGGAGTGAGGAAGCAAAATGGTGGCTCAGCCAAGTTCAGAGGGTCCTGCACATGGTCTTCCTTTTAACTACGGTTCACATGTGGGAAGAAGTGTGTACAGTGCTAGGCCTTACTCCTTCCCCAGTTCTTGATCCCGGGGACCACACACATGATTGAAGTTTTCATTGAGGAATTAAGGCCTCCAAAGAAAATTTAACTTGCAGTAACTGAAGGTTGGCTCTTGGCTTAGAAATCCCTGGCTCCGAGAAAGACCTACCTACTATGCCCTTTCTTCATTACACTACTGAAGTAGCTCTTGAGCTCCATGTTACAGATGTGGCTACTGAGACTTAGTGAGATTAAGTAAATTTCCCAGAATATGGAGTGGTATATAGTAAGGTTGTTAATATTAAGTTCAGAACTGGCTCTTTTTACATGTAACTCCGTGATTGTTGAGGGGGAGAGGGTGAATGCACACTCTCTGTAGGGATATTGGAGCGTGTGTGTATGTGTGTGTATGAGTGTGTGTGTCTAAGAGGGAGGTTGAAATATGCAAAGAAATCTTCTTTAAGGAGGAGGACATTCAGAGCGGGGGCGGGGTGAGGTGTTTATATTCCATTTATCAGATGGGGGATATGGGTTAAGTCTCTATGGCCACACGTTCCTGCTCTGGCCCATTGGTGCTTTATATTTAATATAATCTTGCAATGAAATTATTCTCAGTTCTTTGTCATCTGGAACTTCACTATTTCTCACAAGTAGCCACTATTTTTCTTCTATATTTAACGTTCGTAGTCTATGATCTGAATGTTTGTGTCCCCCACCAAATTCATATGTTGAAATCCTAACCCCCAAAGGTGATAGTATTAGTAGATGGGGCCTTTGTGGGGTGATCAGTCCATGATGATGGAGTCCTTATGGATGGGTTTATTGCTCTTATAAAAGCACAAAGCTCCCTAGCCCCTTCTGCCATGTGAGGATACAAAGAGAACTCTGTGGCCCAGAAGAAAGGCCCTCACCCAACCCTGCTGGCACCCTGATCTCAGACTTCCTGCCTCCACAACTGCGTGCAAGAAATTTTTGTTGTTCGTAAGCTACCCAGTCTGTGGTGTTTCCTTATAGCAACCCAAATAGACTAAGACGCAGAAGGGAAAAAGGCATTCATGATATAAAATGGAAAATAATGCAATATAAGATTTTATATATATTATAATCTCGACTTTATTAAAATTTTTTTACTAGTTCATGTTAGTACCAGAAGCAGTGCACTGTAGTTGGAGACAGCAAGGGCTTGCAATCAGAAAAACTAAGGTGTGAGTATGATCTCTGCTACTCACTAGCTATATAAATTCAGCAAGTCTTATCTGCAAAATGGACGGGGGTGGGGAAAAGAATTACATTTATTTTAGGGAAGCTGAATTAAATTAGCACTAATTCAAGGAAAATATTTGACACATGGAAAGCACTCAATAAATGATTTGATTACTATTTTGAGGAGGGAGTATAACGAGCCAGCTTCATGGTTGTATGACTGTGTAGTCACGTAGGATATAAAGCAAATTGCCTGCCTGGTCCTTGGAAGGGCTCTGTACCTTGCTTGAATGCTCAGCTGTTGCCACCTTAAAATTCGTAATAACTTTTGAACAAGGGGATCTACATTTTCATTTTGCAATGGGCCCTGCAAATTATGTAGCTGGCTCAGGGAAAAGGCACACACACACACACACACACGTGTGCACGTGCGCACACACACAGAAGAGATTGAAAAGCAATAAAGCAGAATGTTAGTAGTGTTTATCTTTGAGTGATTTTACAGGTTCTTTTTATTTCATCCTTTATTCTTCTGTATATTCTACATTTTTCATACTTTAATCAGAAAAAAAGTGAATACATGTTCCTTTAGAAACTTCTCCCCATTTTGCAGATGAGTGAAACCAGGGTAACAGATAGGAAATGAGTCACCGAAGATCACAAAGCAGTCGATGTCGCATTATGACCAGGGCTCAGGAAACTGCACTTCCAGTTCTGCACCCCACTGACATGGGTCTGAGTTACCCAAAGTTTTTCTAACAAGAATCTCTTTGGGCGTCTGGGAACCCAGCAACAAGCACACTCTGCAGAGAGGGGGCCCCCTCCGAAGCCCGGGGTCACCCACTCTGTGCTCATCTGCACGGGCTGACTGCCATGGGAGGTTCAGAAGTAGAAACCCCCATCCCTGTTCTCAAAGGGCTTATAGACTAGCTGTATGGGAAATAGTGGTATCAATACACTTGTGCGAACTCCAAATGTAAGAAGTGGGGGGGGCGGGGCAGGAACTGGCTGTCAGAGGAGAAACAGATCATTTCGCACAAAATCTTTTCAGTAGGGCTATTTGTTTGCAAAGCAAACATGAGGCGTGCTGGAGTTTTGCTCCTTTTGATTTCCCCCAGCTACTCTCTGCAGGGGTTTCCAAAGGCGAACAGTGTGAGAAGAGGATCTAAATGCACAGGATAATTCGGTTCACGTGTTTCATAGTTCACGGGATTAAAGGTCTCTTTGACAAACTCCCACTGAAAAGGACTCTTCATGTCCCCTTCACAGTAGCTCAAGCGACAGCTCACCCTGCACGTTGAGCTGATTTTTCCCTTCTGCGCTTTCTCTTGCCCTTCTGCTTCTCCCAATCAGAGCCTTTTTGTTCTGCGGCCCACCTTGAGGCTTCTGTGAACATCCATGCGTTTTATCCCCACTTCACCTATCCCTTCCTCCTCCAAGAACCAAACTTAGCATTTAAGTTCCTCTCAGCAGCACAGAACATCTTCATAGCTGAATGCCTTTTACCAACCTCTAGAACTCACCTCTGGCAGAATTATGTAGTCCCAGACTAGAGGTTCTGGGCTGAGATAAAGGAAGTCAAGAGAAAGACTCAGAAGTGTCATTCAGCCAGGCTTATAATGACGATATTCATAGGAAATTTAATATTAGCTCCATTTTTAAAAAAAATTTTTTCTTTTTAAGTAATCTCTCCATCCAACGTGGGGCTCAAACTCACAACTCCAAGATCAGGAGTCGCATACTATACCAACTTAGCCGGCCAGGCACCCCAATATTAGCTTCATTTAATGAGTGCTTCTTACTCTGCGCCAGACAAGCAATTTGCTTTACATCCATGATTTGATTTATTTTACTCCTCACATGATCTTTATTTATTTATTTATTTATTTATTTATTTATTTATTTATTTTAAGATATTATTTATTTATTTGACAGAGAGACACAGCGAGAGAGGGAACACAAGCAGGGAGAGTGGGAGAGGGAGAAGCAGGTTTCCCGAGGAGCAGGGAGCCCGATGCAGGGCTCCATCCCAGGACCCTGGGATCATGACCTGAGCCAAAGGCAGACGCTTAACGACTGAACCACCCAGGCACCCTCCTCACATGATCTTTATAAATGAGTTACTAAGATCCCCGTTTTTACAGGGGGAAAGGAGGCCAAGTGACTTGCTCAAAAACACAGCTCATCAAAAGCCATAGAGCAAATCCTAATGTACACTCTGGACTTGGGGTGATTGTGATGTATCCATGTAAGTTCCTGAATTATAACAAACGTACCATTCTGGGCCCCCACGTTGATAGTGGGGGAAACTGTGCATGTGTAGGGGCATGGGGCATTTGGGAACTCTCTGTATTATCCCCTCAATTTTGCTGTGAACCTAAAACTCCTCTATAAAATAAAGTCTATATTATAAAACACACACAACTAGTAAATAGCAAGGCTGGGGGTAAAAACTAGGTCTGTCTCCTTGGGTTGATGACGAATTTCTGTCATCAACAACCTCCTCAGCCCCACGGCATAGGCAGCAATAGCAATAGGGCGCGCACGTGCGCGCGTGCCTGTCACATCTACTGCACATCCCACTGGTGTATCTCTGTGGGTGGCAGCGTTGGGGGTGTGTGTTAAGTACTACCATGTGGAGGAAAAAGAAAGGATTGGAAAGAAGAAATCTTGAACTGAGTCTTCACTCCATCACGTGGTGGCTGAGTGATCTTGGGCAAGTCACTTTGGTTTTAGTTTCGTCAATTGTAAATTGCAACTGGGTCATTGTGAGGGATAAATGAAATCAAATACATACAGAGTTCCTTGAAATTCTAAGCCACTATTCCCATGTTAGTTGTCATTCACACACTCACACACTCACATGTACGCACCGCTGTGATTAAAAGGGTAACCAAGAAATTCAGTTTCTATTTCTCTAATTTCACCTTCACCACTAAGCTGCCTCTGTCGTCGGTCAGATGAAGTGCTGGGACTGCGACCTCCATCTCAGAGGGTTTGTTCCGTCTCTGAGCTCTGATTTTCACACCACTCAGAATCCCACTGCTGTGCGCCTGAGCCTCCTGCCCCCCGCCCCCGCCCCCTCCCCCAGTCTTCAGAGCTGTATGCCGTCCTCGTGCCCCTTCCCCCATGGCACCTTCCAGCCTTCATCCTCCCCACACACCCAAGCCAAAGTCCTTTGTGCTCTTTGGGAAATGGCACAACAGTGACTCTCACTTCGTAGAACACTGTCGGCTGAAAAGGCCCCATGGGCCAGCATCCCATCTGCTGCTGGGGTAAGTGGCCATAATTTTGACGGTGCTTTTTAAATCTTCTTCCTATTCTTTTATTTTTTTAATATGTCATTTCATGTGACTTATGATTGCCTAGCCCTAATACACCCAAAGGCCTTTAGAGGCTTATAAACTATGCCACCTGCCCAAGAATACCAGTGGTGCCCAAGAGGTCCCTTAAGGGATAACTTGAGAAATAGTGGGTGGGACAAAAGTGAATATGACTCCAGGATCTGAGCAGCTTCACTTTAACCTGGCTTTTTTTTTTTTAGGGGTGGGGAGGAGTAGAGGGAGAGAGAGAATCTTAGGCAGACTCCACACTTGATCTCACAACACTGAGATCATGACCTGAGCCAAAATCGAGAGCTGGACGCTTAAACGACTGAGCCACCTAGGCACCCCTAACTTGCTTTATATTAACTTCTGCATAAGATTTCATTTTAAAAAATGAAAAAAGGGTTCCTTGCTTTAAAAATTTTGAAAACCATCAGTGTCTCTCTCCTGTTACTAAGAAGAGATCAGCTAATACCCTCCCTTAAGCCACCAAGAAAGTGCCGGGCACCTTTTAACTTCATCACAGAGGTGAGAGGTGGCCAGTGTTCCATATCAACACGAAGAGGCTCCGTTCTTAATCATTCATCGAAGAGTGAGTCACAGTTAAAATCCCCCTACCCTGAATGCAAAAGAACAAAGGGAAATTTTACTCACCACAACCAAGAGCATCCCTGGGGCTCGTGGGGGCATTCCCATGAGACCTGTGTGCCCTGAGTTCCTATTTATGTCAAATCAAGCTTTTGCTTAATGAGCATCTATCAAGAGATGAGTGGCCAGAATGGGAGCATTAAATATGTTATGGCCAGTGTTAAGCAATGTGTTAAATGTACCGTATTTTGGCCTCGAGCTCCATTGTCCAATATGGGAGCTGTTAGCTATTTAAATGTAAATCTATTAAAATTAAATGAAAGTTAAACTTTAGATCTTTAGCCACACCACCACATTTCACGTGCTCCATACCTACATATGGTTGGCGGCTTCCAGGCTGAACAGTGAAGGTGAAAATGTTCTTAACATTTGGGTCATTGCAGAAAGTTCCAGTAGACAGGGCTAACATCACCCAATCTAATTCTGAATTACCATTTGGCCAACCTGGGCCCCTCATCAATCCCTGAACTGGTAGCTCCCCAAAAGTTTCCCTTTCCATCCATCCTGGCCCTAGGGTTCCTGGAGCTGAGTCTGGAAGTGGGTGAATGACTGTGTGAATGAGCATAAAGGATTTTGTAAGCATATTCTGAAGTGTGCCTTTAGTCTCACTTCTGTATTTTGTTTGTTCTATGTCAGCCCTGCCTGGTCTCATTAGCAGAGATAACAGATAGGGATCATTTTTCCTAATAGTTTTCTTTTCTTTTTTTCCTAATAATTTTCTAACTATATAAGTACTCCATTAGTGATCTTTAACTTTTACATATCAAAATTCAGACCAGGATCTGAGATGTTATATTGTCGCGCAGGAAGTGACTAATAGTGTTAATAGAAACACACACTAGAAACAGACTTTTAAGAGCTAAAGGCATCTTAGGACGCATCTTTTTTGACAGCTTCACTTTTCACAAAGGAGAATATAAGACCCAGAGAAGTTGAGTGACTTGCCTAAGAACACACAGTACCTCAGAGCACACAGAGGAACCTACGTCACCTGGTTTTCACCCTGGGGTTTTCCTCACTGTTCACCATTGAGGATCTTCTTATTGCTGGTGTCTTCAGTACACTGCCACTCTTTGCTCCCCCTACCTAGCAAGACACCCCTAGGGTCTCACTGTAGGCCACGCATTCCATGACTACTTTCTGAGTCGCTCTGCTCTGAGTGTTTATGCCTCTATCACTTCAAGCATATTCTAAAAAATATCCTCCCCAAGAGGCCGCTTCCCTAAAAATGTCCCCTGGGCTTCACAGTGCAAAAGTCACCCTAGCAGTAAAGAACAAGAGAAACCTTTCCTATCGAGATTGGATAACGTCCAGGTAGGGAGAGTTTCAGTACCACAGCCAAATGTCAGAGCACACTTCACAGAGATTCACTTTCCATGCCTGTGTCTCAGAAGGGTAGGCATTTTGTGAGTTTTATATCCCCAGAGTTAGTGTTTAACACACTATCCTTACACTAGTGGCTCAGCTGTGACCTCTCAAGTGGGAATCAGGTTTAAAAGACATGGTCTGACATGTATCATATGACCTCACTGATATGAGGAATTCTTAATCTCAGGAAACAAACTGAGGGTTGCTGGAGTGGTGGGGGGTGGGAGGGATGGGGTGACTGGGTGATAGACACTGGGAAGGGTATGTGCTATGGTGAGCACTGTGAACTGTGCAAGACTGTTGAATCACAGATCTGTACCTCTGAAACAAATCATGTAATATATGTTAAGAAAAAAAAAAAGAAGAAGAAGAAGATAGCAGGAGGGGAGGAATGAAGGGGGGGAAATCAGAGGGGGAGATGAACCATGAGAGACGATGGACTCTGAAAAACAAATTGAGGGTTCTAGAGAGGAGGGGGGTGGGAGGATGGGTTAGCCTGGTCATGGGTATTAAGGAGGGCACGTTCTGCATGGAGCACTGGGTGTTATGCACAAACAATGAATCATGGAACACTACATCTAAAACTAATGATGTAATGTATGGGGATTAACATAACAATAAAAAAAGAAAAAGAAGAAGAAGAAAAAAACAGTAAAAAAAAAAAAAGACATGGTCTGAAAGACTGGACATGGGTGTGATAATTAGACCTCCAGATTCTCTTTCTGTTTATATTCTAGAACAGAAGTCAGCAGACTATGACCTGTGGGGCCAAATCTGGTCCACTATCTGTTTTTGTAAATAAAGTTTTATTGGAACACGGCCATACTCATTTGTTTATATACTGTCTATGGCTGCTTTCATGCTACAATAGCAGAGCTGAGAAGTTGCAACAGAAACCATTTGGCCGCTAAGGCTAAAAAATATTTGCTCTCTGTCCCTTTACAGAAAAACATATTTGCTGACCCCTCCTCCAGAGTCACAGTAGATAAACCACTTTCCAAATCCAAATGTACTTCCAAACGATGCTTATGAGGTAGGGAAAGGTCCAAATCTGGAAAGGTCTTACCAAACCAAAACCAAGCTGTTTCCTTTTAAAATCAATAGGAAATTGGGGCGTGGGGGTGGGATGGGACTATGTTCAGATGCTTTTCTGTTTGGTTTTCTTGTTCTGATTTCCTCTCTATTTAGCCAGATGCATCCATATTATCTAAAGGATGATTGGAATTATCACAACGGGAATGCAAAGAGAAAGAAAGAGTTGGTATTTTGCTTCTGACATCCAAAATGAGGTTTTCCAGCAAGATGATATTTTGGTTGTGTTTTGTCAAGAATGAGAATTTTGTCAGGTTTTGCTGAGAATGGGGATTTTCTAAATTTCTTTATTTCCTCTTAGAACTATTACCATAACGTTCCGTATAAGGCATGTCCCAACCAAACAGGAAGAGAAAGAAGACAAAGCCCGCCTTTTCTGATTCTGGATTATGGGAATTATGGGAAGAACTAAAGTAGAGAAAGAGAAAGCACGTATTCAGACATGTGTCTCAGTCTCTCTTCTCTGAGCCAAAATCATGGATAAGAGCATGGACTCTGAATCCTAATTGCCTGGGTTTGAATCTCGGTTCAACCTCAGGCAACTTAACCTCTTCGTGCTACTGTTTCCTCATCTATAAAACAGGGGTAATAATATTACCTATCTCGCAGAATTGTTATGGGAACTAAGTAAGTGATGTGTGTTAAAGTGCTTAGAATAGCATTTACCACATGCGGTAGTTTTGGGGGATGGGAGTGACGGCTATTACCCGTAGATCTTTGAAGGAATGCTGACAAGAGAGTTGGCTCCGTCTGTCACTCCTATTTTGGAGTCTAGAAAGAGATCACCTTAAAGGCTACCCTTGCACTAGCTGGAGCAGCCACATTAAAGCAAATTCTTTACCAGAAATGGGGCTGAGCTTGCCTCTCTCCAGTGTCAGTCAGCAGCTCTCTGTTCCCGTGTACCTCAGGGAGAAGAGCTGTAGCCCAGTGTCTGGTAGGAGAGTTTAGAGGGGATCGTCTTAGAGGGGTGGGCCACTGAGCTGGTACCACAGGGACGGGAACACATATGAGTCTTAGCAGGTCTCAGGATGGTCCACATCACCACGGGAGCTGAGATAGGGCCAAGTCAACAAGGGAGCCCACAGGGTCCTGATGAGCAGAGAGAGAATGGACCATGACTTATCCTGGCCACAGACATCAGCCACCAACAGGAGTGGGAGGCCCAGGAACAGGCCCAGGAACAGTCTCTCCCCAGCAGTCACCAGCTCAGGGGGCAGCTCAGCCCCACCCAGCAGCTCCATCGCAGAAATTAGCAGAGGCTCCAGGGTACATTGAAAGGCCATCACCCCTCCACCTCCAGGTCTATATAAACCATACCCCTGTTCCACACACCCTAGATGCCTTCTTTGGGGGAGAGGAGTGGAAATTGGAAAGGCTAAGCATTCTCTCTAAACTGGACTGTTTACCGTTTAAATTAAATCCAACTGTGTTTATTAGACTAGACTGAAATGTGATCCTCATCCCGTTGACCAACCCTCCCACTCACCACATGTCTAGCAGTGCGGGGACATTACATCACTTAATAGAAACAAAGAATTGCCCCCCCCAAAACACACACCTTGGGCAGCACATTTAAGTGTGGTGAGAGGAAATTTGTGACTCTGCTACTCTCCTCGCTCCCTTGAAACTCTGAATTGGATTATTCCCATTTAACACCGTCCCCATCCTGCGCACTCGCAGACATACCCACGCCCACACGAACACAAGCCGGTGTCTAAAACTAGCTTCAGGGACCAGCCAGGAGAGTTTTAGGCTCTAAGGTAAACAAGAGAAAGAAAACCTTTCCAAAAAAAGACTCACTCCTGGTAGCTTTATTTTAAAAGTAGGGAAGAATGCAACGACTTGCATAAACAGAATTTGAAGGTATAACTTTTTCCTACTCTCTTTCTGTTCAATCAAGGGAGAAAATGAGGACATCAAGTAACCTGTCAATAAAAGTGTATTGCTTACTCTATAGAATAAGGCTTATGTTTCAGAGCCTATTAAGTCAACTACAGTTTTTTTTTTTTTTTTTAACTTTCAGGGATAAGGGGAACAAGAGGAAGAAGTCTCTAAGCCTCAGTCTTGGGAATATGCTGTAGTCCACCCAGCCTTGGAGACTGGCAACCTTATTCAGCTCCACCAATGTGAAGTCAGACAGCATCCTCAGGCTGTTTTTCAATTTCCTTGATAAATCCACAGGGTTTCTATGCCATTAAGTAAAACTACTAACTCAAAGCAGGCTGAGTGACCTCGGCTGGCCCCTCTGGGGCTGGAGGGGCATTGGCGCCACTAAAGAAAACAATGCTGTCACTACCAACTCAAAAGGCCACCTATCAATGTACCCCATGCCACCCCCAGGAGTGCACATGCGTGCACACGCGCGCACACACACACGCACACAAGCACACAAGTGTATGCATGTGTACGCTTCCCGCAGGGGCTGAGGCCGGGACAGGCATCCCACATCCGACGGATGAATAGCAGGTCTGTCCCGCCAGCTGTGTGCTCTCTCCCACCCAAAGAAAGCAGTCGAGACTCAGACAGCAAAGCCAGGAGTAGCCCACGCAGTCTGTTAGCAGCACCGGTGCGTGTGAAGGCACTTGAGGGCAGCAAGATGGAATCAGAAAGAGAAATCATCGACCTCCAAGTAAGGTGTCTCTGGGAGAGAGCAAGGAGAGGGTGGAGATGGGGAGCAGCGGTAACGCTGAAGGAAGGAAGGATTAGCATTTGGTCACTTGATATTCTCCCCCTACCCCCCCTTTCTTTCTTTCTTACTCACCCCCTTCTCCAAATGTTCCCTAGGCTTTGTCTCTTTATTCTCTTTCCGTTTCCCTGTCTGGTTCTTTGCTTGTTTTGAAATATGTGAGAAAGGGATTGTTTAAATCCCTCTTGGCCTCTGCTTCCTCTTGTCAGTCAAAGAGCTAATTAGATTCGCGTTACCAGAAGATGATTTCACATTCGGCACAGATCTTTCCTCCAAACCCCAGCACAGTAGAGACTTATTTGAGAGCTGCCGGGCGGTTCTCTGGAGACAAGGAAAGATACGGGTTTTAGAGTTAAGAAGAGAGGCAGCTGGCCAACTTTGCATTTTACAGGTTGGAAAAAACTGGAACCACTCCTCGGCTCTCTCCACAAAGCTCTGCTGTGTAGGACAGAGTGTCTTACTCGGCCAGGGCAAAAAAAGGGAAGCCAGTATAATCGGCTAGGAGGAGGCAGAGATGTGTGTCCCTGGCCACCTGGGACAGGCTGGGAGGGCATCAGATGTTCCGATCCATCATTGTAGGGGAAGGCAATGGGTGGTTGTGGTGTGAGGAGAGCCAGCTCCCTGGAACTGGCATTCCCTGACTCTGTCTAGTGGATGAAGTCAACCCTTCTGTGGGGATCATAGAAGTTGTATGGTAAAGTTTCATAGAGTTGGACAATTACAGAGTGGAGGACTTCTGAGACCAAGGTTTTTGATCATGGCATCTGTCCTTCAGGCAAAAGCTTCAACAACACCCCGGTGTATGCTTCAGGTGGAAAAGGAGCTGCTGTGTGTGTTGGGCAGGGTGATGCGGGCCTGGCAGAGCCTCCGCCCCCAGCCCCACTCCCCCGAGACACGACCAGGGAAGTCCTAAGATCACCCGGAGTACTGTGTCAAAACCATTGGTCCAGGACAACAGCAACACAGGGTCGTTTTCCCTGATTGTCATATAGCCCCAAATGTGGTCCCAACTCAGGGCTTGCTGATCCTGCCGCCCGGAATACTCTTTTCCTTGGCTGGCTCCTTCTAGTACATTCAGATCCCAGCTCAAATGTTACTGCCTCAGGGAGACCTTCCCTTCACCCTCTGTAGAGGAACCCTCCTTTCAATTTGTCTTTATCATTTGCTTTATTTCTTCCATAGCCCTGCTCACTATTTGAAGTTACATTGTTTGATTACTTATCCAATCTCATCAATCTCAGAACAGAAATGCGATTAGAGCAGGACCTCCCCTGTTTTTTCCACTGCTGTTTCCCTAGTGCCCAGGGCGATGCTTGGTACACAGTAGTTGCTCAGACAATAAGTGTAAGTGGTTGACTTAAGGAAACCATGAGTTAGAGGGGATCCCCTGACTCAGAACCTCAACCCAGGTCTTCTGACCCTGGGGTGTATTTTTTTTTTTTTTTTTAAGATTTTATTTATTTATTTGAGAGAAAGAGAGTGTGTGAGCGCACAAGCAGGGTGAGGGGCCGAGGGAGAGGGAGAAGCAGATTCCCCGCTGAGCGGGGAGCCTGACGCTGGCTTGGGCTTGCTCCACAATCCCAAGGTCATGACCTGGGCCGAAGTCAGACGCTTAACTGACTGAACCACCCAGGCGCCCCCCTGGGGTGTATTTTCTTTTTACTTCCTCTAGTTTTTGCCTCCACTGGATCCTTAGTAGCTAAGGAAACAGTATTGCTCATTTTCAGTCTCTGAAGAACAAGTTTCTTATGCTCTGATGAGTTAAACAATCCCGAGCTATGGGCTAAGGACTCTACATTTGAAAGAACGACTCAGAAAGAAAGAGATAGGCGGAACTAAGGAAGAGAAAATTACTGGCCAGGCCTTGATAAATGTCTCTATTTCTAGCAGGTAACTGAAGTGTTAGGGTGCCCTTCTCTTCTTTGCTAGAGTTATGCTCTCTTCTCCTATTACACTCTTTTATTATATTCTGGTATTTTATTCCCACCTTCCTTTGGTCATTTATTTCTTTGGTTGGCCAGAAGGTCATCCATGAGTTTCCACATCTTCCTGTCCAGCTCTCTGGATCCGATTAGGTCTTGGACCCTTTTCAGGAACAGTCACTGCCATCTTCTGGGAAGAAGGCAAGTGAGGATTAAGGAGAGGCTGCAGTACCTGTCCCCTAGTAGTATGATTTTACCCTCTCCTCACGTGGCAACTACCATAGGAAATCCAGAGGAAACACATATATAAAGACCCTAGAATATTATGTACAGAGTAAGTACTAGTCCCTCTGTTTCTGAGAAATGTTTTCCAGGGATGGTAAAGATATATTGACTGTAGCTAAGCCATTTCATTAACAGATATTTACTAATCAATGACTCTCTATTTCCCTCTGTGTTTGCTAGGTATGGAAAAGTGTTCTTATTTTATGAGATCATTATGGTGGGTTGAATTCTGCTTGAGCTAAATAGTGTTACTCTGTTTTAAAGCCCTGAGACTAATTCTTAAACTTGCAAATGTATTATTTACCCCAGGAAAGACAGCTAGAAAGTATGTGAATGATTTATTGTTTTCCACCCTGAACACCTCAAAACCCAAGTCCAAATAATGATGGCACAGTATTTAAACCAGGGCAACTCTCTTTACCGTATAAATATCGATCTCCCCCTTATAATCCTGATCTTGGAGACTTCATTTATGTTCAGTATATAGATTAATTCCTATTCCTCACTATCCCATTACCAAAACAAACCAAACCAAAGGGAGAACAAATATTTATTGAGCTTCAACACTGTACGAAGCACCCAATAAACCGTGATACCTGACCTTTGAAAGCTTATAATTAAGTGGAAGAAATATACACAACTTTAATATAGAGAAACTGTTCAGATAAAACAGTATTTCCCAAAAATGTGGTACAATACCACCAATGGGTAGTAAAGGGACTACCACTGGCCGAGAATTTTTTATTGGAATGGCCATCTTTATAGTTTTAGTGCGTATTACAAAAAAGGTAACGAATTCATCAAACCTGTGATTTCAAAATTTTTATTGCTCAGGATGAGGCTAAAATAAGTGGCATGATAGGTTTTAAGACCTTATTCAGACCTTGTGAATGTCACGGGCACACCCTGAACATTTTAATAATTATATCTGCCTTAACTGTTCAGAAGTGTGGCTGGCCTGCATGATATGAATCCCAGGTGTGTGTGTGTGTGTGTGTGTGTGTGTGCATATTGCCTCTTTCTTTTCATTGAAAGATTGCAAACAAGGTACAACTGACATTTGGGAAACTCTAATCTAAAAAAAAAATAGCAACTGAACCCTTTATAATCAGTGTTGGAGGTGTTTCCGAGGTCCAAACCTGTGAGACTGGGATGGGTTCCTCTCCTTCCTCACCCTGAGGCCGTGGCATCCAAACTTCTGCCCTCTCTCTACCCTGAGTGTCAACCCCGCCAGGGGGCTAAGGTGGCTCCTCTTCTAGGCTCTATACTTGACTAGCTTTCCATCTTTCCCCCACTCCCAGAGTCTGGATGTATAAAGGGTGGAAGACAATTGCTTTCTTCCCCTTCAACCAGTGTTGAAAGCCCACCCCAAAGTACAGAGTTCAAGCCACTCTCCTTGCTCCTTCCCAAAATGGAGCTCCTCTTCTGCTGACAGATTTACCTAAGTAGATGCAGTCCGCTGGCCCCTTTCTTCCACCTGTGCTGGATATTGAGGGTCACATGAAGATGGTCAAAGATGGTCTCTTAGGAGGGGAACGAAGACTTGTACACACTGAATGCAAATTCAAGGTAGAAAGTGTTAAGTACAGCAAGAGACAGAATGCAATGGGAGTGGAGGTAAAAATTACTTATGAGTAGAAGGAGGGTGATAGAAAAAGTACTCTGGAGGTATTTCCAAATGGAAATTCCAGAAAACAGTTTGGTAGTGTATATCAAGAGACTTAAAAATGACCCAGAATGGGGCACCTGTCTGGCTCAGTTGGTGGAGCATGTGACTCTTGATCTCGGGGTTGTGAGTTCAAGCCCCGCGTCGGGTGTAGAGATTACTTAAGAAAATACAATCTTTAAAAAAGAAAAATGACCCAGTAATCCCACTTCTAGAATGGGCCTAATAATCAGACATGTGTTCAGATATATAAGGATGTTCACTGAAATATTGTTTATAGCCAAAAGGAGTATCCAACAATGAGAGAATGATTAAATAAATTTTGGTACATCTGTAAGTGGATATCATGAAATAATTTTTTCCAGTGTTTGGCAATAATATTTAAAGGAATACCAAAATGTTAATCATATGTAAATCAAAAAAGTAGGATACAGAAGTGTATAAACCTTTTATCCCAATTTCCTTTAAAAATCATATAGAGTAAATAATGTTCAGGAAAACTAGTCACAAGAAATACACCAAAATGTTAATACTGGTTATTTTTGGGTTATAAATGACTTACTTTCTTCTTTTACTTCACTTTTATTTTTACTTTTTTTTCCTTTACACATTTGCACCAATGCATATATTTAGAATAGGAAAAAAAACCCTGTAGTTTAAAAAAGAAAATTAGAGAAGCAGATGTGCCTATATGCAAATGAGTAAATCTGTGAATATGAGCAGATATATACACACATATATATTTATTCCCGACTCTGATTACCATAGAAAATAAACAGCTGACTAGTCTTTTGTGTAAGTAGGCATCTCTTTGTAAGTGGCCATCCCTCTTTTTAAAAGTTTTACATAGTATCTCCACTCTTGTTTTTTATGTCTCAGTATGCTTCAAGAACAGACTTTAGGAATGTGAAATCCAGGGACAAACCTGCAGACCACTGAGTTTCTATGCAGCCCCTTCAGAGGGACAACATCAGATACAAGTAGGAGCGGGTGAGGTGGTTGCATCCTGATTTAAGTAGATCTTATACCTGACAACTGCAGTAACTTGTCCTTCTATCACCTAAAGAAAAATATAAAATCATTTGTATTCAGTAGAGAGACAGATACAAAGGTGATAGCTAGCTAGCTAGACAGATGACAGAAGGATTTGGGATGACTTCTTTTAGTCATCACTTAAACTTTGAATAAGACTTTGACCAGTAGAAGGTATTCCGGTGGTGAGAACAGCGACAACAAAGGCTGGAAGCAGAGCATCACAGGGTGTATTTGGGGAAGGACGAGTAGTCCAATTTGTTTAGGCTCTATGGTGAATGGGGGAAAAACAGTGGGAAATATGATTATAAAGGTAGGTTGGAACCAGATCATGATGGACGGTGAAGGCCACGTTACTCTCCTCAAGGATGAGCTGACCAGTGACTCTGGTAACTGATGTTCTTTGCTCCGCCAAAGCACCTGAGCTTGCAGGTGGGGATCCTGGAAAGGGGTGGGCAAGGAAAAGGAATGAGGCTATGCCTCCTAAGACCTAAGGTCCCTCCCAGAGTTGAGTTTCTTCCAATATGGGACCTGGAGGGGCCATTAGTCTAGTAGACCAAAGGCCTTGTTTTATGGAAGAAAAAACCGAGTCCGGAGTCGTGATGTTTAACTAGGTCTTAGAATCCTCACATACAATCTGCTCAAAGTCAGCCATGACATTGGGCAGAGTATCCAATGGACAACAAAATACTCAATATATACCATATTTGTTGACTAATTCATAATTCAGTTTGCCATGCACAATGAGAGGCTCTTCCAAATACATGATGGAATCTAATCCTCCTAACAACCATCCAGTGGTCCTTACTCCACCTTTAATGGAAGAGGAAATGAAGCTCAGAAAGGTCAAGTACAAGATAGCAGAGCAAGAAAATGGCAGGGCGAGGACTCAAACCTAGTTTTTCCATTTGCTATACTCTAGCTCAGTGGTTTTCTTTTCTTTCTTTTTTTTTTTTTTTTGAATTCTTGAATCTTTATTTTTTTAAAAATTCAATTAGACAACATATAGTACATCATTAGTTTCAGATGTAGTGTTCAGTGATTCATCAGTTGCGTATAACACCCAGTGCTCATCACATCATGTGCCCTCCTTCATGCCCATCACCCTCCGTGGTTTTCAAATGTGGTCGCTGGAGCAGCAGTACCCCATCACGTGGGAACTGGTTAGAAATGCAAATTCTCAGTTCCCACTCCCGACCTACTAAATCAGGAACCCTGGCGACCGGGGCCCAGCAATCTGTATTTTAACCAGGCCCTTGGTAATTTTGATACACTCCGAAGTTTCAGAATCACTGCCCAGATACATTGCTGATTGGTGTGGGGGGGTTGGGATGGAGGCTCCAAGCCTGGGCCTCCTTCCTCCCAGGCAATCCTAGATAAGCCAGGGGGTAGCACTTGTGCTGGACCTGGAGTAAAGGCAGGGATCAGAATCAGGCAGGGTTGCCGGCAAAGCAAGAGGCCCAGGCTGGATGGGATGCCAGGCAAGAGGAGCTCCCTGTCACTTTCTGAGAGCACAAAGGATCTGAGTCCCTTGTTTCAATATGGGGGCACCGCCACCCTGCCATATACCTGTGGGGATTTCTACCCACTTGATGAGAGATGGTGTGGGCCGACTCCAGCCTGGGGAAGAGCGTGTTAGACAAGCCTCGGGAGAGGAAGCGGAATGAAGGGCCCAGGTGAAGATGGATGTCTCTGTCCTGTCACCTGGCCTTGCCTCACACGGAGGGAGAAGAGCAACCGTGGGCAAGGGTGGGACTTGCCCATAGGGCACAGACACCTGGGGTGGAGGTGAGGGAGGACTCCCTTCCTGTAGGGGTGGAGCAAAGAGAGCACAGAGAGGGGGGTTGGGGAGGGGAGGAAGCCGGGCCGGGGCAGCCGCCAGGTGGGAGTGAGCTGCATCCTGCAATCTGGAGCATCCGGACGCGAAGGCTAACCCGAATCCTAAAGCCGTGAGCCTCAGAGCTGGCCGTCCCACCGCCAAGGGAACGGAAAACCCTGGGCCTCTGCAGAGGTGAACTCCGTTTCCAAAGCCCCGTGCAGGGAACCGGGACTGCTTAGCCCCAGGCGCAAGACTCTGGCCTTGGTCTTTGTGTGTGTGAGCTGGCCTTGTCCCCCAGGCACCGAGCCCAGGGACTCATCTTCTGCCTGGGCACCCATTTTCCGTCCTCATCTATACACAGCTGGGCTGGTGTCATTCCCGCGGCCAAGATTTCCACACCCACCGCCCTTCAGCGGCAGTTTCCTAGAGATGTGACCGCCCCGTGGTAGGATTCAAACAGGGCTGGGTCCAGTCCGAGGGAGAGCAGGGCAGGGCGAGGCGGGGCGGGCAGTGTTGGGCCTTTAATGCCGAGTGCTGTCTGTGTCTCCCGCTTTTCACAGCCGTCTATATCCTTTAGTGCTCATCCACATGCCTTGCGCTGAACTGCCTTCGACAGGGTTTGGGGTGGGAGTGGGGAGCAGCTATCCTGCAAGGCCCGGGACTTGTCCTGATTGCCACAGCAGAACCTCTGGGAACCGGATCCCGGGCTGCTCCCAGCAATCGCTGCCAAGCCAGCGCCTTCCCAGCCCCGTGGAACCTTCAAGCTGCAAAGCTTGGTGCTTTCAGGCCCTTGAGGAGCAGGAATTGGACAGGAGCTCCAAATCCTCTATCCAAGCTGAGATCTCTCCTCTCCACGTAGGAAATCATATCCCGCTGGTTGTGGGGGTACCTGAAGAGGAGGCAGGATGGGACGGAGGAGAACTAAGGGTGAGATGCGGTTTCCAGTGGCGTCCCAAACCCCAAGAGTTCAGTGTGGCCTGTAGGGTCCCCACGTGCTTTTCCCAAGAGTAGCCACTGAGACCTGAAGATGGAGAGATAGAGAGAAGCAGAGAGACAGAGAGCAGCCCTGTTATTTTGTTTTCCTTTCTCCACGTGATCTGCAGTACTTTTCCTCCTTCCCATTAGAAGTCGGCCTCCTCCCCTACCATCCTGATGTGACCTACTTATCTACTCCCTTTAAAGGGAGGTACTCTGGAAGGCATCCCAGTCTAGGGCGGTTCTGTCTGATTCTCAAAGAGACAAGCTGTCTCTTTAATGAGGGAAATCCAGAGGCGGTAAACTCGGGGGTGGGGGCGGGGGGGGGCGGGGCAAGGTAGCAGGGAGGTTAGGGAAGGTTGGGGAAGAAAGGCAATGGTGGAGACCCAGGAGAGTGGGTCCGCGGTGTGGCTTTGACATCATGACGGATTTGTGCCATGACTAAGGGAAATGGGTTCTGGACCGGCTAAAGACTGGTGGAAGCAGCAGATGTTGACGGCTGGAGAGAGTGCGCACAAAGAAGTAAAAATAAAACAAAATTCCAGCTCTTGCAGGTTTCCCACTTTCTGCTGCTAGTTCACTGAGCTATCTAATCTCTGAGCCCCAGTTTCCTTATCTGCAAAATGGGGATAATAATTTCTACCACAGAAAATGGATGAAAAGATGAAATTATTTATCCCAGCCTCTGTTCCTGCCTCAAGAAAACCCAACCAGGTCTCAGAATAATGGCACATATATGATAACAGCTGCTTCTTGTTTAAAAGTACCTATTCTGTGGGAGGCACTGTATATAAAGTTTAAATTCCAGGAGGAATGTATTATGCCCAATAAGGAATCTGAGGCTCAGAGAAGTTAAACCACTTCCGCAAGGTCACACAGCCAGCAAGTCGCAGAGCCGAGGCAGTCTGCTTCAAGTGTGTGCTCTTAACACACCTCCCCGAGACTGTAACAACCCCAGCCTTCGTGAGAAAGGATTTGTCCCCAGATCTTAAGTAAATCTGGAATGCTGAGTCAGATAGGGGCTGGAGGAATCAAACAATAATTGGGTTGTATAAAGCTATCATTTTATGCTAATCTTGGCACCAAGGAGAGATTGTCTTGCAGTCTGGAAGTCTATAAACGCCTATCTGGTCTCCAGCCACTGGCCCTCCAGTCTGGCCTCCCTCCAATCCATTCTCTTCACTGTAGCCACAGAGAACATTTTCCTGCTTCTATCAGTGGTTCCCAGCTGCCCCCAGGATTACATCCAAACCCAGTGTGGCCAGAGCTATCTTGTCCTTGGTAGGCCCTAGGCTTGGGAGGCCCTACTCCATTTTTATCAAATGTATTAAAGTATACCCCTATCGTTCGCTAAATATGAATTTTTTAATGTAAAAATTTTGAAAGGGTTTTTAATGATTTGAATGTTGAAATGACTCAAACGCTCAGTTTTCGCATGTAGATGCCAATACATTTTTTTCAGGTCTCAAATATTTGGGGCCTTTGGAAAGCTCATGAGTACTTACACACATGGTGTCTGATAGGTGAAGCAGCCCTCGCTGCAGCCCCTTGCCACTTTCCCTGCATGCCAGGTTTTGTAAATACTGTTTTCCTTGGCTTAGAATTGGGTTTCTTCTTCCACAACTATACCTGCTCACACCATTCCCCCCTCCCTCATTGCCCTGCAGTTTATTTGACCTTAGTTCATAAGTGCTTAACCTCTCAGCTTCCTTGTGTGTAAAATAGGAATGTGATACCTACTTTATAATGCCTTTAAGAGGGTAAAATCAACTAACACACCAAAGCCTTGCTATACAAAGTATGATCCCTGCACCATCACAGGGGAGCTGGTTAGAAATGCAGAATCTCAGGCCCCACCCAGATGTACTGATCAGAATTCTCCAGGTGACTGGAATGCACATTTAAGTTTGGGGAGCACTGGACTACAGCACTTAGAACAATGCCCGCTACATGATAAACAATACATGCTAGCCATTGTTATTATTATTGTTGTGCTTCTTTGTTTTTTATTTTTTTATTTTATTTTATTTTATTTTTTTATTATTGTTGTGCTTCTTAAAGGTCAATTTTTTATAGTTGTCTCCAGTTTCCCTTCTGACCCTACTTTTAATAACCTCCAAACTCTAGTTCAGTGCTTTTCAAGTGGAGCCCCTGCTCCACACTTGCATCCTGGGAGCTGGACCATGCCTGGCATTTCAGCCAAATGCTGAGGTTACAGTCAAGATCTCTTTCCTACTACATTCAGGTAGCTTCCCGCCATCTACAGAGAGAGCTAGCTAAGGAAATGGCAAAAGGCCGTGTCATGAGGACTACCAACAAAGGGATAGAGGGGTGCTGTCAGGAGCAGCTGACCTACACTTATCTAAGACCGAAAAGGGGAGTTGGCCAGTGGTCTCCACCGTGGACTGACTGCTCCTACGGGGTAAAAGGGCCTGAAAAAGTTATCTTTGCTCTAAGGAATATCTACGGCCCTTGCTGTTTGCCCCCCCAAACAAACAAGGGAACCCATGGGGGTTTGAGTCTAGACACTACTTGGCGTCCTGGTATGAAGCCCAGTCACGTAGAAAAAACTATGGCTTCGTTGCAAACAGGGCCTTCAGAAGTTGTACAATCTCTCTCTCTCAGAAACTTGGTTTCCCCGTTTCCAGAACTAGAATAACGATACCCCCCCCCTTAGAGGAGATTGTGAGGATTAGGCGAGAGGACAAAAGTCAAGTTGCGGGCACGTGGTAGGGGCGGGATCAAGTGTTCCTTCTCGAAGGGAAGGCGGATTTAGGCCTGAGGGCCGGAGCTTCTGAAACCGTAAACAGTCCTGATACTTGCAAATAACCACCCTCCCTTCCCCTCCTCCAGCCCGGGCCTGGAGGCTGAGGTCCGCTGCGGGCGTGCTCGGTCTCTCGACTGCGGAGTCGGCCCGCAGCTGGAGGGGACGGGGTCAGTTAGGGTCCCAGGTGGGCTGGTTTGGGACGGAAGAAAAGGCGCAGTGTTTGGGGGCAGCCCTCGGTGGATGCTCTGAAAGCTCCAGAACAGAGCCGGCACAGTGTGGCCACGGCGAGCCTCGGGCAGCCGGCCTGCCCTTAAGAGGTGCGCTCACTGGCAGAGGCCGCCCTGGGAATGTGAATATTCCTTTCATGAGGAGGGGACCGCGTCCGTGAAGGGCCCCCGGGAGAGCGCGCCGTCCCCTGCCCCAACTGGCCCGGGGGGCTGGGGCGGACGGCTGAAGAGGCCGCGCGGCCAGGCGGCCGCTCACTGGCCGCCGGGCAGGCTCGCGCCGCGCAGACCCCTCACACCCCCAACCCCGGGCGCGCTGGGCCGCGGCGCCGAGGGGCGGGGTCGCGGGGGCGGGGCGAGCTGGCGGCGGCGACCGCAGGTCAGCTGACTCCCGCCGCGCCGGCGGAGAAGGGGGAAGCCGGCCGAAGGGCTCGCTTCCCCGTCCGGACTCGGGGCCTGCTGGGGGGGACTTTTGGCCTTGAGCTTTTGTTACGTGGCTGTCCCTCTTCCTTCCCCTGCAGAAGGCCGAGGGCCGTCCTCACCCTTTGCTGAAGCAAAACACCCCCCTGCCCACCCCGGCTCGGCCCAGCCTCCGGCTCCGGTCCTGACCGTCCGGCTGGCTTCGGGTCCGGGGAAGGCCGAGGGGCCTCTTCCTGCTTCTCCCCCTCCCCGAGCGCACTTGCGGATCGCGGTGGGTGGAGCCGGGTCGGGGCTATTTCGGTTCCTTCTTCGCCTGGAGTCCTCGGTTTCCTGCTGAGTTTCCCTTAGGCATCCCTTAGTTGTTAATAATAATAGCTGCCATTTTCTGAGCACTTTATATCAAGCAGGCACTTTACATATTTATTTTTCTATTTCAGAGCAACTTTGTAGTTATCATTAACCCCAATTTACAGATGAAAAAACTTGAAGTTCAGAGAAGTTAATTTGCTGAAAGTCACAGCAAGCAAAGAGTTCAACGGGGATTCACATCCTAGGCTATCTGACTCCATCGCTGGGCACTTTCCCCCCTGTCGTGCTCTCCGGGTGAGGCCTTTGCCAGGAGCATGTTGAAGACTGATGGTGGGCAGCCAAATTCTACCCTAAAGCCACATTGTCTTCAGAAACACTTTTGGGGGCTAGACTAGGAAATAACCTAGCTCTGGGGCAATATTAGAAAAGATTCCCCGAGAGCCTGTTTGTTCAGCACAGAGATCTAATCAAAACTAGTGATCTGGAACCGTGAGAGGCATCCTGGCTTAGGGCACATTCCTCCTCCCTTGCGCATACCCCTTCTTCTGCCCTTCATCCTGCCGAGAAAGAACAAGCCATTGCCTTTGTCCAAAGCCTCTCCAATTGGAACTCACCTGTAAACCAAGCATAAACAAAAACAGTCTCGAGAAGGGGAAAGTGAGGCACCGGGAGCAACTCAATATAATCGCTTTCTGGTGCTCAGAGTGCTTGAGAAGGACAACAGTCTCCCAGGTCCCAACCTCCTTGTGCTCCTCAGAGTAGACACATCTCATGTCCTCAGAACAACAACTTCTCAGTGAGAGGGTAGGACTGTTTGAGAAGCAGCTCTGAAAGCCAGAGAGCATTATGAAAGACAAGGATTTTTGTTTTGATGAGACATCAGTAAAGGCAGGGGCTGGTGTTTAGTATTTTAAGATAGAACAAGCAAATTGTCAAATAATTCCACCTCGTAAACATAATTACATAAGAGGGAAGCCTGAAACCCACCTGGAGGACCTATATCAGAAGATCCCTAGACACAGGGCATGCAAACAATTTATGATCACTTCTCACCCCCATTTCCAACCTACAGCCCTCCATTCCTCTGCTACTGAAATTAGAACAAGTCTGCAGCAGTGAAGTCACGGGGGGGGGGGGGGGGGCGGTGGGGATGATTTTTTTTTTTTTTACATATGAGTAAACACAATCAAACAGGTCATTTAAAAATAAGGAATACCATTGAAAAGGGAGGAAGCGTTACTGACTGTAGCTGAGCACAGAAGGTTCTGGAACCATGAAAAGGGAGGTCTGAGCCAGCCAGCAGGGCTGTTTCTCTATAGTGTATTGTACTAGAAGAAATACATTTTAACTTTTCTCTGGCCAGGAGCCCTGATATTTACCCTTTTTTAAAGCTTCAGTTTCCACATTTGGAAAATAAGGACTTTGGATGTGAGGGTTCCTAAGCTGCCCCCAAGTTTGGAAACTCCTGATTCTGCAATACCCAGATATTTTCATTAAGTGATGCTCAACTCCTCCATCTCAATAACATGTTAATCATCTGACTAACTGCTCAGCTTTCCGGCTTTATGAGATCATCACTGCCAGTTCCAAGTGCATTTGGCTGCCAGAGAGCAAACATTCCATGTGTGAACTGGGGATACATATTGCTGTGATAATAGCTGGCAAATTTGAAGCATGCTGATTTAATCTGAAACAGCACTAAGCTCCAACACACTATTGGGAACCTGGGCCTGGAGCAAAGCGTCCTAATTTGCTTTCAGGTAGCATCCGTCAGAATGCCTCAGGGCTTTGAGAAGGTAAAATATGCCTACCTACGATCCTCAAAAAGTTCTCTGGTCCACGCCCCACCTTCCATCAGGTAGGATTCATTACACCTGGACCATCATCAGCCTTGCCTATGAGGCTGAGGTTCCACCTGTGATGATCCAAAGTTGGGACTACCACCGTCCTCAGGAGGCACTTGCCAAGGAAATCTATGTATATCGCATGACTAAATACAGACATGGCAAATGGTCATGATCTCTCAGTAACAGCCCACACATACTTTCCAGAAGGCATCAGTAGCTCCTTATAGGTACCTCGGAACTTCAAATTCATAGATGAGGCCATAGGTTAAGGTAGGAACAGGATTTTTTTTTTCCTTTCCAGTTAATTCTCACACAGTGATCTGAGTGCCATCGTTGAGGCATACCAAAGATGTAGAAACACAGAGAAGGTAGGAGAGGGGTGGGGAAAGAGGCCATCGATTGGACACCTTTAGTATAGTGGTTAAGAATAGAGGCTCTAGAGCTGGACTGCTTGGGTTCGAATCCTGGGTCTTCCACTTCCTTGGTGTGCTGTCTAACCTAAGGTAAATTACTTAACCTCTCTGTGCCTCACGTTCTTACAGAACTATTAATTCCCGTAGAACACTAAGAACAATGTCTGCTTCATGTCAGTGCTACATAAATGTAACATTATTGCAGCAAGTCCCATGTTAACTGCCTTATTACTTAACATTAACAGCAGTTCTTTTTGAAAAGGAAATTACTGAATTCTACTCCACTAGTTATAACAATGTCTGTGGCCAGGGGTAAAAACGAGGAAGGAAATAAACAGATATATAAACCAAACCCTTGTTTCTTCTACTAGTCCCTTCTGCATAAAGGGTTTCATACTGTACCTGATAGCTTTTTCTCTTTTTGACACATTAATATGAATTGGAAGTCTCTCCATGTCGGAGAGATTCTTTTTAACTTCATTCTTTTTCACTCCTGTGTGGTAATACGGATATAGAATAGATTATTTACATAGAATAGATTATTTACACAGTCCCATATATTTCTCGTGTATCTCATGTTTACTGTGTACAGTACCAAATGGGAGGGAAGCATAGGTGGTAAAGTAGCCTAGACCATAGTTCTCCAAGAAGCTGGTGGGGAAATTCAGGACTTAGACGAAATAATCACAGACCAATACAAGAGGTTATGTAATAAAATATTAAATGGAATTCAAAACTAAGTGTCATGCTTGTGATTTAATAGGAAATAACAATACATTGTGTATCACAATGGAGCCTAGAGCCTGCCTCCTGGCTGGGATAGAGAGGAAATTCACCCATTAGTTCTCATTCTTCCAGCCTCATTGAAAAATGACTCAAGACAAGAAAGACAAGTCTACACTCCCTTAACAAGCCGAAACACAGCGGAACACCGGTGTCTCAGCTAGAGGTGGAATGCGGCAGGCCTACACGTTCTCTGGCAACTCGTTGGGCACGCGGGCCGTGCCTCCCTAGAGCAGTGCAGGGCTTTGTTCTCGCCTCAGCCTCTGGTAGAGGCTCCTATTGTTCTCCTTGAATCCCAAGTGGTGCAGATAAGCTCTTTAAGGCACAGCGACTCTGCTCAAGGAACCCACGTGAGAACTTTTTTTTTTTTAAAGTAGGCTCCACGCCTGGTGTGGAGCCCAATGTGGGGCTTGAACTCATAACCCTGAGATCAAGACCTGAGCTGAGATGAAGGGTCAGATGCTTAACCGACTGAGCCACGCCGGTGCCCTGAGAACTCCCTTTCTTGAGATCCTCAGTCCTTTGTTTGGCTCTGCTTCCTTTGGAAGAATTCACAGGGTTGTGAGAGCAGTTGCCGCACGGGGCCTAGTTAGGGACATTCTGTGCTTGGGTATTCATAAGCTTTAGCCAAGGCTGTATTTCTTTTACCCCACCCCTAAGCACTAATCACTACCTAAACCAGTAACACCTGGATGCCACAGAGAATTAGATTGTGTCAAAGCCTATACTTGATATTCCTTCTGCAAGGCCCTATCCGGCATCATCTCAAGACCTTGGTTGGGATAAACCTTTTGCCTCTATCCTTGACCACCTGTACTTCCATGCTTGCCTTTCTGTCTATATTGATGGGATAGTTGATAGTCGGTTAATAGAAAAATATTTATTTGGCATTTTAGCTCTGTACAAAGCATGGGGTTGGGGATGCTGGCAGAGGGAGAGTTCTAAGAAAAGTGAGATGGGACGCCTGGGTGGCTCAGTCCATTAAGCATCCAACTCTTGATCTCAGCTCAGGTCTTGATCTCAGGGTCAGGAGTTCAAGCCCTGCACCGGCCTCCACACCAGGCGTGGAGCCTGCTAGGAAAAAAAAAAAGAAAGTGAGACATGGCCTGGGCTTTGGGGGCTTACAACACAAGAATGCCACACAGTAGATCCTGAAATGGTCAAGGAAGACAGAGCAGATGCTATGTGCTTTGGGAGGGCAGAGAAGCAAGCCCGGAAGGGAATGGGGGGCCCAGTCAAGAGTCACTGTTGTTGGGGCGCCTGGGTGGTGCGGTCAGTTAAGCGTCTGCCTCTCGGCTGAGTAATATTCCATTATATATATACATCACATCTTCTTTATCCATTCATCAGCTGATGGACATTTGGGCTCTTTCCATCATTTGGCTATTGTTGATAATGTTGCTATAAACATTGGGGTGCATGTACCCTTTGAATCTGTATTTTTGTATTCTTTGAGTAAATACCTAGTAGTGCAATTGCTGGGTCATAGGGTAGCTCTATTTTTAACTTTTTGAGGAACCTCCATACTGTCTTCCAGAGTGATTGTACCAGTTTGCATTCCCACCAACAGTGTGAGGGGGTTCACCTTTCTGTCACTCTTCGTTCTTGCCAACACCTGTTGTTTCTTGTGTTGTTAATTTTAGCCATTCTGACAGGTGTGAGATGGTATCTCATGGTTTTGATTTGTATTTTTCTGACAATGAGTGATGTTGAGTATCTTTTCATGTGTAAAGATTTTTTAAAAAGTATTTTTAAATAATCTCTACACCCAACGCGGGACTTGAACTTACAACTCCAAGATCAGGAGTTGCATGTTCTACCGACTGAGCCAGCCAGGTGCTCCTGAATGACTCACAATTTGGGCTGATTATTTCCTCATGGTTGGATTCAGGTGCTATTTCTTTCTTTTTAAAAATTATTGTGGTAAAATATCTGTACCACAAAAGTTATCATTTTAACCACATTTAAGCATACAATTCAGTGGCATTGAATACATTCATAATATGTACAACCATCACTACTACCTATTTCCAGAATGTTTTCATCATCCCAAACAGAAATTCCATACCCATTAAACAATAACTTCGCGTGTCCCCTGCTCTCAGCTCCTGGCAACCATCATTCTACTTTCTATCTCTATGAATTTGCCTATTCAAGGTATCTCATATAGTAACATACAATACTTGTCCTTTTGTGACTGGCTTATTTCACTTAGTATAATGTCTTCAAGGTTCATCCATGTTGTAGCCTGTGTCAGAATTTCCTTCATTTCTAAGGCTGATTAAGATTCCTTTGTATGTATATACCACATTTTGTTTACCCATTCATCTGTTGACAGACAAATGGGCTTCCTCTAACCTTTGGTTGTTGTGAATTTTGAATACTATGAACATTTGCGTACAATTATCTGTTTGAGTCCCTGCTTCCAATTATTTTGGGCATATACCTAGGACCGGAATTGCTGGATCATATGGTAACTCTATGTTTAACTTTTTGAAGAACCACCATACTGTTTTCCATAGCGGCTGCATCATTTTACATTTTTACCAGCTTCCAATTCTCATGAGGTTTCCCATTTCTCCACCTCCTCACCAATATTTTTTCTTTTTTTTTTAAATAATAGTCATCCTAATGGGTGAGAAGTGGTATCTCAATGTGATTTTGTTTGTTTGTTTGTTTTTAAAGATTTATTCATTTATTTATTTGAGAGAGAGAGAGAAAGAGGGAGCATGAGCATGAGGAGGGGGGAGATGGAGAGGGAGAAGCAGGCTCCCCGCTGATCAGGGAGCCTCACATGGGGCTCAATCCCAGGACCCCAAGATCATGACTCAAGCCGAAGGCAGACGCTTAACCTGCTGGGCCACTCAGGTGCCCCCAAAGTGATTTTGATTTGCATTTCCCTAATGACTAATAATGTTGAGTATCTTTTTATGTGCTTCTTGGCCATTTGTGTATCTTCTTTGGAGAAATGTCTGTTCAAGTTGTTTGTCTGCATTTTAATTGGGTTTTTTTTGTTGTTGTTGTTCTTTAAGTTCTAGAAGTTCTTTCATGTTTTATGTATTAATTCCTTATTAGATATATGATTTGCAAATATCTTCTCCCATTCTGTGGATTCTTTTTCACTCCCTTGATAGTATCCTTTGTACAGAAGTTTTAATTTTGGTGATGTCCAAATTGCGTATTTTTCTTTTGTTGTCTGTGCTTTTGGTGTCATATCCTAAAAGTCATTGCCAAGTTCAATGTCATGAAGATTTTCCCTTATGTTTTCTTCTAAGAATTAGATAGTTTTAGCTCTTTTAAGTCTTTGATCCATTCTGCCTTAATTTTTGTATATGATGTAGATAAGGGTCCCATTTCATTCTTTTGCATGTGGGAATATCCTGTTTTTCTAGCACCATTTGTTGAAAAGACTGCCCTTCCCCCATTGAATAGTTTTGGTACCCTTGTCAAAAATCAATTATTTCCGGCTTATTATTTCTGACTCTATTCCATTGGTCTATATGTCTGCTCTATTCCATTTTAAGAAATATATGGTTTCTTCCAAACTCTTTCTTATCCTACTACCCACTCCATCAAGGAGGGAATAAGGAGGAAAAGTCTTTTTTTTCTTTTAAAGATTTTGTTTATGTACAGAGAGAGACACAGCGAGAAAGAAGACAAGCAGGGGGAGTGGGAGAGGGAGAAGCAAGCTGCAGGGAGCCCGATGCGGGGCTCGATCCCAGGACCCTGGGATCATGACCTGAGCCAAAGGCAGACGCTTAATGACTGAGCCACCCAGGCGCCACCAGGAGGAAAAGTCTTAAACGCAAAAGAATTAATTAATTAATGTTATGGTGCCCTGGATTTGAATGCTAGGAAGAATGCAACATTCTGGAGGTGCCCAATTTTCAGACTAGCATTCAAATTGTCAGTGTTGAGCAAGCATTTTATTCTATTTTGAACCCATCCCTTGCTATCTTAGGCACAACCATTCTTTACATTTTTTCCCTGTGTTACCAAACTTAGAGGACCCAAATATGCTTGCAAGTTATGCTGTCTTGAAATCCCATGTGATGGGAATGAGACTGAGTCTGTATGTGCATTCAGCCTTTAATTCATGAAAGAAGAATTGCTATTAATCAACAGTTATTCATTGAGCACAATTTATGTGGGACACTGTAACATAAAATTTATATCCATTGTGGCTTTCAGTGTAATTGGGGAGGCAAAGAATATATATATATGGGTAATTACCTAGAGATGGAAAAGATGAAAAAGGAAATAGCTGGCAAAATCTCCAAAAGTGGGGTCTTTCCGGGATATTTAAAGAGGAAGAGTAAGTTCAGGTTCAGAGGTTGAAGGGGAAGAATACAGGGCATTAAAACGAAGGCAGGAATGAATAAGCTATCTGGAGACAGTGAGAAGGCCAGCCCAACTAGATCAGAGGGTGTGTGGGGGAGAGCACTAGTGGATAGGTGCGGTGGGGCTAAATTATGTAGGATTTTTAAATAATCAGGCAGAGGAGTGTGCACTGGATTTAGTAAGACAAGAGGATACCCTTAAAAGTTCTTAAATGACATGATTAATTTTTAAAATAAAGGATGGTGGTACTATTTTAGGTAGATTTGTCCAGGAGGGGATGTTTTTAGAGAAGAGGAATTGATTCAGTTATCATAAGACTTCCCTGGAAAGAAAAGTAGATCTTTGCCCCAAGTCCAATGTCAGATCGAGGTGTGTTTCAGAACCCTTGTTAATTGAAATCCACTGTTAGAAAATGCACTGGAGGGGGTGCCTGGGTGGCTCAGTCGTTAAGCGTCTGCCTTCGGCTCAGGTCATGATCCCAGGGTCCTGGGATCGAGCCCCGCATCAGGATCCCTGCTCCCTGCTTAGCGGGAAGCCTGCTTCTCCCTCTCCCACTCCCCCGCTTGTGTTCCTGCTCTCGCTAACTCTCTCTCTGTGTCAAATAAATAAATAAAATCTTTAAAAAAAAAAAAAGAAAATGCATTGGATCTAAAATCCTGTAAGGTCTTGCTTGCCCAAGTTCAAGTAGACCCACTAATCTTTCATGTTAATGGCTTAAAATTTCCACTCTTGGTTCTGGTTTGGTTTGGCGCTCTCCCCAGATTGCCTCACTGTGGTGCCATGTTTCCAAAGCTACCAAGCTACGGGCAGGGCTGTAATTTTAGTTTCCTCGTTTTTACAAAAGGTCAAGTTTTCTAAAGCTATTAGTGGATCAACTAGAATTTGTGTTGAAAAGGTACACAAAACTGGGGACCACTGTGGTTGACCTTTAGAGCTTTTGCCCCACCTCCATTCCCCTAGATGCTCAGCAGGACCTAGCACTTTCTCTTCACTCAGTGCTCTCCCACAGCAGCTGAAGATCACCTGTGATGCACACAAGTGGTTCAAGCTGCTCAGTCCCAGACAGGAATGCCGAGCCTTGCCAGGTGACATATTGGGGGTCACAGGAAAAGAGAGGATAAGCAGGAAGTGTTTCAGGGGCTAGAATCATGGGATATGAAAGGGCCCCCCGTGAACATCCCAGAGCTCAGGGCTAGACAATGGCATGTGAGGAACCACTAGGCTGATTTCCCCTGTGGTCAGAGGTTGGCTGCATTTTTATCCTCCCTCCCCTGCCTGAACACTCCCGACACTGGAATTTCTTCAGATGGCTACTGTGTGTGGTTTTCAACCAGGACAAACAAACAAAAAAAAAAAAAAAAGGAAAGAGAGAGAGAATTTGTTTTCCTGTCTGCTTTTGCTGAATGGAATCTCTGATTCTACTTACTGGTCATGCCTTGGATACCCTGGGGCTGGTTAGGACTTTAAACCCTGAGCGCATAGAACTAGCTTTACTGACTCCTTTACCACAGCCTGAGCCTGAACACAAACTTCATCCTCCTCCTCCCCCACAGCGTCCTGTCAAACTATGGGTAATTCTGCAGCCAATTCCCAGCTAATATTCCACCCACAAATTGCTATTTCAGCTGAACTTCCCCAACTTGAGCATCCTTACCAAATATTTTGGGCTTTCTCACAATCTAGTTACTTTCTCATCTGCACACCTTTGTGGTATAATTTTGAAGTGGTGAAAAATTTCCCCTCATTTTAAAGGGCATATAGTGGGCACCTGGGTGGCTCAGTCGGTTAGGCGTCTGCCTTCGGCTCAGGTCAGGATCTCAGGGTCCTAGGATCGAGCCCCGCATTGGGCCCCCTGCTCAGCGGGGAGTCTGCTTCTCCCTCAGCCCCTGCCCCTCCCCCTGCTCATGCGTGTGCCTGTGCACGGGCGCGAGCGCTCTCTCACTCTCTCTCTCAAATAAATAAATAAAATATTTTAATAAATAAATAAATACATAAATAAAGGGCATATAGTAAGTTCAGCACACCCCCCCCCCCCCCAGAGATGTTGCAGAAATCTGGAGTTCTACCCTCTTTATACCTAATTCCAGCCTTCTAGGAGTTTCAGTATAGGATTTCTCAAAACCTTTGTGCTTTGGTGTTTTGTTTTTCACCTTCTTTTTCCCCTAACTGAAAATGGGGTGAGGAGCAGGAGAAGGGATTGTGGATCACTGTGATTAAAAAACAAAACACAGAGAAACTCAAGGAGAGTCTTGGCACTTCCCGTTTCTAATCCCAGGGAGCAGGAGGTAGAAGCAACTCTCAGGTGAGTAAATTTGCAGATGCCCATGCATGTCCGGAACATTCCCCAAGGGTCATTAGAGACTGTCCAGCGGGGGCGTGGAGGCTAGTCTTCCGTTTTGGTTTTCTTTCAGAACTTTTGTCCAGAGAGCATCCTGTTCTGTTATATACATACCCACTGCTGCCCTCCAAATTGCTGGGTGGAGTACAAGACTCAAGTGCCTGGCATTGGGTTAGAAATAGAAAATGAGCTGGCAAGACCCTGGTCCCAAGCCTGTGATGGGCTGTTGCTGAGTCCTCCCCGACAAGCCCTCTGTACTTCGCCTTTCCTTCTTCCCCTCCAGAGCCCCAGGGCTCAACCCCTTCCTTGCTCAACAGTTGAAGGCATTTTACAATGTTTTCAAATACACCCTTGATCCCTGCACACATTTAAGAAGCAGCTGCTTCCCCTCCAGAACGTTAAGCAGAAAGCTGACCCTCTTCCTTCTCCCTGTCTTCCCCAGGAGGGGACATGCCTGAGCTGGGGCCTCTCAGAGGGGAGCCTGCGGCCCAAGGTGCACACACCAGCCTTTGAGCAGGAAAAGCCAATGGGGAGGGGGGACTGTGCCCAATGGGGATTTGCATTTTGCAGGCGATATTTTATTTATTTATTTATTTATTTATTTATTTATTTATTTATTTTTAAGTGAACTCTACCCCCAACATGGGGCTCGAACTCACAACCCTGAGATCTGCAAGAGTTGCATTGCAGGCTATGCTTAGAAGCAGCTGTCCTGCTTGTAGAAAGCAGTGGCCCACTCTGGCTATACTTATCTTTTCTTCTTTCTTTTGTTCTTTCTTCAGCCATTTTCTTTCAGGAACTCGATTTTCGGGTGTTTACCATTTTCTGTAAAATGGAAAAAAAATGTTGCCTTACAGGCATGTGGCCCCCAGTGACTTCTCAGTGTCCTGAGGAAGGAATGGGGAGCAGTTTGGTAAAATTTCACTCGATCTTAGAGTTACCGGAGGATAGGAACCGACGTGAGGCTTTCGGGACGGCAGGGACTCAAGTTCTCGTTTTCATCACCTAGACGTTGGTGGACCGATTTAGAAGGCAGGATTCCTGGGTTGTGTTCCCACTTTCCGCTTATCAGACCCATGCTACTTCCATCCCGGTAACAGCATGGTGGTCAATGGAGCCAGACTGCCAATCCCACATTACTGGTTGTAGGACCTGCTTATAACAGGATCTGCCTCATAGGATTTTTTTTTTTAAAGATTTTATTTATTTATTTGACAGAAAGAGGGACAGTGAGAGAGGGAACACAGCAGGGGGAGTGGGAGAGGGAGAAGCAGACCTCCCACTGAGCAGGGGAGCCCGATGTGGGGCTCGATCCCAGGACCCTGGGATCATGACCTGAGCCAAAGGCAGATGCCCAACGACTGAGCCACCCAGGCACCCCCCGCCTCATAGGATTATTGTGAGCATTAAGTGCAAAGTGTGTAGGCTAAGGACTGGCATGTATCGTGGAAGAATTCCTGTGATTATGGGCTTTCTCCTCTCCTTGGCTATAAAATGAGGAAGTGCTCAAAACTGTCGTGTCAGTCGTTCTGCCCTCCGGACAGGAAGAACATCCATTGTGTGTGAACACTCACTGTAAGTACCATTCTGAGCACAGAACCATTTGGCTCCTACCCTCTGGGAGGGGAAGAGAGTCCTTAGAGAGTTTCTCAAAGAACACTCAAAAAGGGAAAAAATCTGCACCCTGCTTTCCCTGTGGAAAATGTCATGACACAGAGGCCTGTCAGAGGCTCGGGGACAGTGGTCACTTCTTCTGGCAAAGCGGTTTGTCAGCTGTGCCTGGGGATCGAAGGAAGCTGTGGAGGGATCATGCAGGCCGCCACAGGCTCAGCCTCGATCCTTGGACTGCAGCTCCCTGTCTTAGTGCCTCGCCTGTCTCTGTGGACGTCTTCACACCCTGAGGCCTCGTTCTGGAACAGGATGTGAAAGAGGAGCCGGAAGGACAGACAGGACTTCGATTTTGGCAAGGATCCCTTGAGCAGCTGATGAGTTCCGCCACTAGGCCCCAGATCTACCCCCAGGGGATTCTGGCTCCCCCTCTGGGCCTAGCCCCACACTTAGAGCCCAGGTTCTAGGCACACTGGTGTCCTCCCTCGTGTGCGTGTGGCATGCCATGGCTATGCTCTCCCAGTCTTCCCGGCCTCTCCTGAGCCCCCAGCCCATTCTAGGCGTTTATAATCAGAGTCCTCTTCACTCTGTTTCGTCCCTCCAAAGCCTACCCAATCTGTTAAGGTCCACTTCAATCTCACCTCCTCCATGAAGCTTTCCCTGACCTCACTGTCCTAGGTTTCCTTGTAGTGGAAAATAGAAATGTGGTTAATTCTATTTGCCCCAAATATTTGAGCACCTGTTCGATTGCAAGGCACTGGGCGTGGATGTTGGGGGGATCTATAAAAGTAAAAGACAGATCTTCTTTTATCAAGAAGGTTAAACTCTAGGGCGCCTGGGTGACTCAGTCGTTAAGCGTCTGCCTTCGGCTCAGGTCATGATCCCAGGGACCTGGGATCGAGCCCCGCATCGGGCTCCCTGCTCAGCGGGAAGCCTGCTTCTCCTTCTCCCACTCCCCCTGCTTGTGTTCCCTCTCTCGCTGTGTCTCTGTCAAATAAATAAATAAAACCTTAAAAAAAAACAAAAAAGAAGGTTAAACTCTAAGAGAATGGCCTGGAAAATCCCCTATTGCCATGGTGCTTTTCAGGTCTGTTGTTATTATTTAACTTACTAACAATAATAATAATAAACCATTAGGGGAACATTTGCTATGTGCCGGTCCTGTGCCAAGAAGTTTACATGAACTATTTGACCCTTGATAGTACTCCTGTAAGGGAGATGCTATTATTTGAACCAGGCAGCTCAACTCCACTGTTTCTACTCTTAGCCACGCTGCCATGTTTTTCCCGCGTTTTACCTTTTCTGCTCAACAAGCGTGAAACTCTTTTGAAGCCAGGCGCCTCGTCTCGCCCTTCCTCAGCCCCCGCAGCCCTTAGCGCGTTGCTGCCTTTGGACGTAGGTCGCACGCAGGGGTGGTGAGTGGTCAGTCAGGATTCAGGGACGCCTCGGTGAACAGGCCCTGTGGCCAAGAGAAGACATTGCCCCAGGTTTCTTAGTTCAACAGAGCCGGACAAAGAGCTGAGGAATCCAGGGTCCACATCCGCAGCGTACGCACTCTCAGCTCACTCGCGGCCTCCAGGCCCAGACCATCACCCGTGAGGCCGGCAGCTGGGTACTGGGTGGGCTTTATCTGAAGACCGCTGTACAGCATGCATGTAGGTCCATTAGGGACAGGCCCAGAGGTTAACAGTTAACGTTTACCAAGACCAGGAAGTCCCCAACATTGCCTAGAACTGAGAATGTCCTGTCTTGAGGACAAGCTCATCTCATCTTCAAATCTACAAGCCTTTGGCCAACCTTACGATTTCTTACCGCATCTGCCAAGGTAGAGTGATTGTAGGTCTGAGAGCAGGGGCGCTCGGAGCAAGAGAATATCTGTCCTCATTCAAGGGGACAGATTCTCTGATGTTTAATGAAAATCTCACTCCCGTTCTAGTTACTCATCTATCATGTTACCTATTTCTTTCAGAGTCATTGATGGCCTAGTTAGTACAAGAAGCTATGCAGGGGCGCCTGGGGGGCTC
>NW_022589762.1:3215795-3216927 GCF_004348235.1 Phoca vitulina
GCTCCGGCTCCCTGCTCAGCGGGGAGCCTGTTCTCCTTCTCCCTCTGCTGCTCTCTCCCTGCTGTGCTTTCTCTGTCAGATAAATGAATAAAATCTGAAAAAAAAAAAAAAAAGAAGAAGCTATGTAAGCACTGAGGGCACACACCACAAAACTGGTTTCCAGCCCTCCAGCAGCTAATAATCTCATGAAGGAGATGATTCTAGCTCTACACACACACGTATCTACAACACGAGTCATATGATAATGATTATCATATCAACCATTTATTAATTGCTTACCCTTTGCTTCTAAGCTAATAATGTTTTAGCACATGTAATCACATTTAATCTTTATAACAAATCTAGATGTAATTATTCCCATTTTATGTATGATGGATAAAGCTCTGAGAAGTTGATTCGTAACAGAGCTATCATTCAAGCCTAGGTTTGTTGGACCCCAAAGTCGTCTTCTAACAACTCCACTGTACCACTCCCCTTGAAAGTTCCAGACGGTGAATACCAGTGAAAACAGAGATCAAAGTCACTTTTGGCTCAGTTAACCAGAAGTCTCCTCCTCTAAATGATACTTCCCACTGCCACCGTTCAATCCTTTTTTTTCTTCACTTTTTCCCCCATCTAGCCTCCACAGTACTACCAAATTAACTTTTCTTTCTTTCTCTTCCTTCCTTCCTTCCTTTCTTCCTTTCTTTTTTTACTTCTTTCCTTTTTTTAGAGGGGTGGGGGCAGAGGGAGAGGGAGAGAGAGAATCTTAAGCAGACTCCACTCTCAGTGCAGACCCCGACATGGGGCTCGACGCGGGGCTCGACACGGGGCTCACAACCCTGAGATCATGACCTGAGCCGAAATCAAGAGTTGGACGCTTAACTGACTGAGCCACCCAAACACCCTTCAAATTAATCTTTCTGAGATACAGCTATGATCATCATGAACTCTTCCACTTAGAAACCTTTAGCGATGCCCCTAAAATCCCAACCTATGCTTAAGCCTGACATGCAAGGTCTTCCACTGGCCAAGCGTATCCTGGCTTTCTAGCCTTTGCTCTTTCTACTTCCGTTCCCTATATTTTTGCCAAATAGAACTATTTGCTATTCTGCATGTAGGTCCATCACTATTGCTTCCAAGTTTCTTTCCA